>NC_031989.1:103880253-103933975 GCF_001879085.1 Nicotiana attenuata | reverse complement strand
CCCCCCATCGAGTACATCCCGAAATACTCGGAGACTTAGCATCAACGATTTAACACCCGACCTCAGGGTCGAAACTCCATGCACATAAGGCCCCCAACGAGTCAATCCCGAGCTCACGAGTAACGGCATTCGAGCCTAAGCAAACTCGATGACTCGAAGACTGTCGTCAATCGCCATACACTGGAAAACCCGAGGTCGTGAGACCCCGAGGGGCAGACTCGGTCTAGCCAGATCTATTTTACATAGCAACAAAAACTGTAAGACCTCAACAGGCATGACAAACTGTAAGACCTCAATAGGCATGACAAACTGTACGACCTCAACAGGCATGCAAATTTTGTATGACCTTACTACAGACATAAAACTTAGTCCCGAAGTTTAGGCTATATGTCGCATTGTAAGACTCCCGAAAGGGCATACCCTCGATGTAGACGCCTAAACTACAACTCGAGATCAAAAAATGGCTCCGGCCAAACACATATGACTACGGTCAAAACGGCTGCACCAGCCAAATTAACGCAACTCGGGGACGCCCGACCGTCGCTAACACAATCACAAGTCATTACATCGAATCTACTTCGAAAAGAACCGGTTAAAACATGCTACCCTCAACAGGAAAATGAGCTTTGACCATGTCAGCTCCAAATCACAAGGCTTCGAGCTACTCAGCCTACGAGCTAAAAACCTTCCGAGGTGCTCGAAAATTGCCGCTAAATGACTTGAAATCGAGGTTCTTCCCAAACCGACGATGGGTCAGGAAAAATAATTTCAAAAAGACCTTAACGAGAGGAAAATAAAGCCTACATATGCCTAAGGGAAAAAGCGTAAGAGCCATAGTCGCCAACCAAACGAGCCTCAGGGCCACACACTAAAAGGTTGCAACGACCAAAAGCGTAGGAGCCATTGTCGCCAACTAAAAATTTGAAAACTTGAGGATTAAAATGAGCTAGAGTCGTAACCCAATTTGGAGACCGGATCCAAAATAGTTAACTACATACGCCTAACGGCAAAAGCGTAAGAGCCATAGTCGCTAGCCAAACGAGCCTCAGGGCCGCATAACTAAAATGTCACTTTGACCCAGGGCACAAGAGCCATCCTCTCCGGCCCGTGAAAAGACGAAAATGGAAGGTCAATTGGGCCCGAGTCGCAATCTGACTCGGAGACTGAACCCAAGACAGTTAAGCAAAAGCATACGGGCTCCCATGCCAGCTTGCGCTAAAGGCCGCGTCAACCAAACGCGTAAAAGCCCCCGGGCATGTCTAATGAGCCCCAGAACCATAGTACGAATCTAAGGATTCTGGCCAAACTCCGAAACCAGCCCGCCTGGTCAAAAGTAAAGCAGAAAGAGATATATAAGAGATAAAAGCTTCAGGTTCTCTTTTATTCACATACGATAAAGGTGTGTTCTCCATCTACAAACATGCCCTACGAACGGCGCATACAAAATGGCAAAGTCTACGCTCCGCTTCAGAGGGCTACGACCTATTGGCCTCGTTTTCACTCTCCGCGATTTTGGCAAGAAGTGACCGAGCATCACGCTCGTTCGCCCTCGCTCGAGCCAGCTCTTCCGGGAGAACAAAACCCCTGGCACCGACCTATTCAAGTATCTCTCTTCGGGATCTGCAACGAACATATTCCTCGACCATCTTTTCACAATCGAGGGCCCTCTTCAACACGGCTTGGGCGTTAGTTGCATCCTTCAAATGAATCGCCATCTCCTGATCAGCTTTAGTCCGACTCAATGCTGTTTCAGCCCGAGTATCGACGATTTCAGCCCTGACCTTTGAGAGTTCGGACTCGAGCCTCGCGATCATATCCGCTTGAACTAAAGCATTGTCATGAGCCAAGCGGAGTTGGACCTCGAAGGCGGGAACTTTAACCAACGCACCCTTCTCCTCTGAAGCTTGAGCCTGCACCTGAGCCCTCAGTTCACCACAAGCATTCATAACCCGGTCGGCTTCGCCCCTAAGATACTCTAAAGCCTCCATCTTTTTCTGCAACTAAGATAGGCAAAGAGATTAACCTTAAGGGTTAAAAAGGCGGAATGCGTACTACAAGAGGTTACCTACTTCATCAAATAAATCACGTAATTCGAGCTCCGGTACACCTCATATCGCCAGAGCATCAACTCAACCTCCTTCTCCTCGCTGAGGAGCCTAAGGGACTCACCGTCATCCAGAGCTTTCTGAAGCCTAGCCCCGTGACGGAGCAGCTTATACCTGAGCCTATCAAAGGCCTGCATAAGAAAAACTTAATAAGGAAGGGAAAACGCGAAATACAGAAAGGACTACGCCAAAACTCACCACGAAGTGAAGCCGGCGGACTTCCTCGAAGGCCGAGCACACTCCTGTTGGTCCAGCCCCTTCGGCCCTGGAAGAACCAACCTCGGTCGAGGAATATCCACTCGGAGGAACCACCGCTCCGAAATCAAAGACTCCAGGAACAGCAGGCTCGAGCGATGTTCTTTCCTCGAAGACACGGGCCCATTTTGCCCCACTAAAAGCTCCATCGCACTGCAAGTGTAAGCCCCTTTTATCACCATCGTCCCTTGGCTCGGAGGCCTACGACTCATCCCCCACTCTGGAGGAACACAGCCTCGCCCCAAGGGACCGCCCGACACCTACAACGCAAAGCCAGTACAAAAGAAAGGAGAAAATGTCATCTCAAATATACGAAGACCAAGGTAAAAGCAGCGCACGCGCATACTTTGGTATTTCGCTTCCCATCTGCCACAGGACATAGCTCGCCACCTACGCTCGTCGTAAGAATAATGGGTCGCCAACCTCCGGACCCAGTCAGGAAAATGGGGAACTTCGCCTGGCGACCACGAAGTTGCTGCAGGAAAGAAGGAAACACAATTACTAAACTGTCTTTCGCCATAAGCGAATCTAACAAAGCTCGAGACACTCCACTCACGTGCATAACTCCATCCCTCGAGAAAAGGCATGAGCTCTACGGGGATAACGTCAGCCGTCCGGACCCGGACGAATTGACTGACCCACTCTTGATCCTCATCTTCCTTGTCATCAACAACAAAGGGCGTGGACGAACGGCACCGCAAGGTTAGCAGGCCTCGATGATAAAAGGGCTGGTACAGCCTGACGAGGTGGCTAAGCGTGAATTCAAATCCAGCCTTCTCCGCAAAGAATCTCGTCATCAGCACTATTTGCCAAAACGACGGATGTATCTGCGCCAAAGTAATCCGATACTTCAGGCAAAAATCAAGCACGACCCTATAAAGGGGGCCCAGTGCGAAAGTGCATAAGTACACATTCAGGAATCCATCAGTAGGGTCCGTAATACTCTCATCCGGGGAAAGCGCCTGCAGTGCTACCCCCTTGCCTCATCCGCAGTATCTCCGTGCCATCTCCAGATGTTCCTCTCTTATCGAAGACATAGTCTTCAGAGTAAACTCCCGCAGATCCTGAGCACTGGGAGTGGAACTCTCCCCTCCTGTCGGGCCGGCCCTGAAGTAGCAGTCATGGCAATGGTAGAATTGGCAGGTTGAAGCAAGGATCTACACCAACACTTTTGCGCTTAAGGCAACAAAGGAACTAATGCCAAGGCGGAAGGATAGATATTTATAATAATGGGATCTTCCGAAGAAGCAAGAGCCACCCCACATATATGTGGGAAACAACAACAATTCGCCTATCCAGGATAAGCCCGGGAGGCCAACGGCCTCGATACATATCCCGAGCTGATACGCGACCCCAGAGACCTCCACCGACAAGAAGTTAGGCTCCAAGGAGCCAACAACATTATTTCCAGTCCCGAGGTGGTGCCCGACTTCGAGGACCTCCATCAAAAAGAAGTCTGGCTTCGGAAAGCCTTCAGCGCTATCATAGAGCTCGAAGCGGTACCTGACCTCGTGGTTTTCCTTTCTAAAAAAGAAAAGATAAGAACTTCAAGCTCCGCCCACGAGGGCTCGACTTTAGGAAGTTGCCTAGGTACGAACAACTCTTCCTTAGAAACCTGCCTACAAACACCTTAAAAGGTTATCTACGTCAAAGCTCAAAAGTAAAAGCTCCAAGTGCTCGAAATTTGTTTTTACTCCGGTGCTCTATCTCATGCAACTCGGAGGGCCCGACGGCAAATGATCGGAAAGAATGCTCGCGCCCGAGCTAGATATCAGCAATCAACAACAAAGGAAAACATTCAAAAACCTCGAAACGCACAAAAACACACAATAATAGGGCAAGTATCAAAAACATGAATCAATAAGGTATCTCTATATTCATGAATATTCGTGTACAACGGCCCTCAAGGAGCCCTCTCATATGATTACAAAAGCCTACAGTGGATCTCTACACAAAACGGAGAAGCAGAAGGATGTACATGTGATGAAAACCTAAGAACCCAGTCCATCCTCGAAGGTCCATCTCCGGTATCATCATCCTCGAGCGCAGCCCCCTCGAGCTCACATCCTCGAAGGCAATTCCTTTGGCCGCCATCTCCTCTAGGTTCCCAGCTCAATCCCGCGGAAGGGCCTCGCCGAGGGAAAAAGATGAAGAAGAGAAAAAGGAGGGGATGCAAAGGAGGCAGAAAAAAGAGACATAGCCCGCCGAAGCGAAAGGTTGAAGATTTGGCGGGCTCCAGCCTCAATGACCGGTGGTGCCATTTTATCCCTTGGGAAAGGAAAAACCCAAGGGATTAAGTACCACACCAGGCCTGGGTAGGAGATTGAGCAGCGGTGCATAGTCCGAATGACTGCCTATAAAAAGAGAGAATCAATTCCCCATCTGTCGTCATCTCGGGCCAATGGGGATGGCGGCAGCAGATGCAGCAACAACCGCAACGGCAACAGAACAGCATAGTCGAGCTCAAGCAAAGGGCCACAACACGGCCTATCGAAACGATGCCAAGTGACCTCGAGGCTGTAGACTCTAAACAAGGCGATCAACATTAGAGGAAGATGATAAGGAGAAATGGGCGAACGAGTAGATGAAGGTATTCGGATAGAAAAACAACGCCAGAGCACTCCCATTTATAGGGGATAACGAAGCGGTCTCCGAGGCCTTTAGAAGACTGATCGGCAGACGCAATTACTGCATCCTTGAAGAACCAAATCGACGACGGTACTTTCACCTTGGAGAGCAGGAAACGACAATGCATTGAATGATGTCGAAAACACAAGTCTCTGGGATGTATCGGTTATCACAAAAGCTCGTGTCGTAGGTTGAGTCGTCAGTATGATGTCGCCACAAGAAACTCGAGGGGTCGGGTGTCAGAATTGTTTCCCATTGCTCTGTTCAGAGAAACGCGGAGACTATCTGTATGCGGTGAAATCAGAGGGCCTAATTTCTTGCTATCAAATCATTTCGGAAGGATACCTCGAGACCCCGAGGATGCGGAGTTGCGACCGAGTCCCCTCCCTCGGAGCTCGTCGAGGCCCGGCTCAAAGAAGATGAAGATCGAGGCTAGAGCAAAATGGGGAACTCCCAAGACATATGGCTAAGTCTGACACAGCCGGCCTACCCAGAGCCTGTGTCGAGGCATCACGTCTAGCTGTCCCATTTCCATGCTTTCATAATTAATTTATGTTGTACCATAACAGGATTCACCTCCTATATAAAGGGAATCCACACCACTTTGTAAACGACGACTACGGTCGATCCCAACTATTCTACACTAAAGCAATAATATCTCTCTCTCTCTCTCTTTTCTCTCTAACTCATCTGCTCGAGGCTACTCCTTTACATTTATTGCCTTCATATTTGTTCTTCATTTATTGCTTGGTATTGGCCATAAAGAGCTTTCTTTAATCATATCTTAACTATTATCCCCTCCCCGGTTATGCCCGATAGCTCGAGCTCGAGCCGGATATCGACATCAAGGCCTTCCATCGATCAGTCTGAGGCACGGGCAGCAAGCCCCTCGGTTTAACTACTGCCCCGTTTTAACTCGCATTTCTCCGTTGAACTTCATACGCCTATCATCAACAACTCTAACAACTGCATAAAAATAGATTATGTATTTTTAGAGTCCCATTTACAAATTTAAATGTTGTTACCATTTTCACGGTAAACAATGATCTAATAGTGTAAAGTTTCTTTGCAGCGATAGTATATATAAACTCATGTATAAAAGTCAATAGTTGCTACAAAACCCTTTGTAACCAGGACCATACAGCTTTTCTTCTTGTTTAACATCAAAACTCTAGCAGCCAATGTTGACAGTGTTTTTTGTCACGTCCATTTCTTACTAAGAACTTCACTCACAAAAAATAAAGAGAAAACGTTCAGATTTAATTTGCCCTGTACTATATATTCCGAATTACTCAATTTTATCTTCCGTCATACTTTTGGTTCACTCATATCGTTATCAGAGATGGATTCAGGATTTAAATCCTATGTGTTCAATTTTAAGGTTTTTTAACATTGAACCCATTATATTTTTAAAGTTATGGGTTACTATCTACTATTTTTACAATTTTAATGAAATTTTTACATACAAATTTTTTCTTCGCGTCAAAAGTTATAGGTTCAGTTGAACCCGTAGGTAGTACACTGCATCTGCCTCTGATCGTTATTGTTTACAGATCGTCCTGTATTTGGCCTTATCATTAATAAAGCTTTATTGTGAAATGGCACTCGATGTTTTCAAATTATATTCTTCGAGAAAACAAGGTTCATATTACCCTCAACTCTTGGCTATGGTTTAAATTTTCCTTCAAGTTGAAGCTCTGTTTACGATCAAAGGAAAACTATAACACTTTTTGTTAACGATGCGGTAAAACTTGAACAAAAGTTTAACTGATGATAAAATTGATCAATTTTGACTAGCACAAGAACAATGTTTACCCTTTTCCAAAAAACAAATTTCATATTCGGCTCCACATAATGACTAATCGATTAAAATAAAATTGCTTAACTAATTTTTTGTTCAATAAGTCAAGTGAAATATTTTTCAGATAATTTTCCAACGGGATTCGCCATCGGATATGGGCGAATTTCTAGTATGAGGAAGGAACGTGCAGTTTAGTCTCATTAATCTGCACAGTTGTAACAAGGAGACAAGCTCCTAACTTTTTTTTTTTGGGTAACATTATTCACTGTGTATACCTAGCCCTTTTGGTAACATTAAGCAATTGTATTTTGATCGACTAGTCATTATGTGGAGCCAAATATGCAGTTCTTCAACTTCTTTTCACTTTTCCTTTTTGTGTCGTCTTTCCTCTTTTTATTTAAGAAATGGAAGAATTCCAGTAGCCAAACCAAAAGATTGCCTCCAGGTCCGTGGAAATTACCTATTCTTGGAAGCATGGTTCATATGCTAGGTGGACTTCCACATCATGTCCTAAGAGATTTAGCCAAAAAATATGGACCAATTATGCACCTTCAACTAGGCGAAGTTTCTCTAGTTGTTATTGCTTCTGCTGAGATGGCAAAAGAAGTACTAAAAACTCATGACCTCGCTTTTGCATCTAGGCCTTTACTTGTAGCTGCCAAGAGTTTTTTTTATAATGGGACGGACATTGTCTTTTCTCCCTATGGCAATTACTGGAGACAAATGCGTAAAATTTGTATCTTGGAATTGCTCAGTGCCAAAAACGTCAAGTCATTCAACTCAATTAGACAAGATGAAGTTCATCGTATGATTGAATTTTTTCGAACATCTCCTGGTAAGCCGGTTAATGTAACAAAAAGGATTGCTCTATTCACAAGCTCTATGACATGTAGATCAGCGTTTGGACAAGAATACAAGGAGCAAGATAAATTTGTACGACTAGTCAAAAAAGCGTCAAACTTAATGGAAGGGTTTGATGTAGCTGATATATTCCCTTCATTGAAGTTTCTTCATGTGCTTACTGGAATGAAGGCTAAAGTGATGGATGTACACCATGAATTAGATGAGATTTTTGAAAATATCATCACTGAGCACAAGAAGGTTGCAAAGACCAATAGTGAATCAGGAGGTGAAGGTATAATTGATGTACTGCTAAGACTTATGAAGGAAGGAGACCTTCAATTTCCAATCACTAACGACAGCATCAAAGCTATTGTCTTTGTAAGTACTATATACTACAGTCTACATATTTCTACCTTCATTGTTAGTATTCCTTCTATTCTACTTTATGTGATACTCATTTTTATTCTATTCCATAAAGAATGACGTATTTCTATATAAGAAATAATTTAACTTTAAACTTCCTATTTTACCTTTAATGACATGTTTTCATAGCCACGGGAATTTCATGACATATTTAATACCACATGTTCGAAAATTATTCCTGTCTTTCTTAAACCTTGTATCTAGTTATACGGTGCAATATAAAGTGAAATTGATGAAGTATTATGATTTATCTTTAACACCAACGTTCTCAAATTGCATAATTAATTTTTGTACTTGAAGAGTCACTTTAGTTAGCTTTCAATTAGGACGACTAATCTTACAGTCGTCATAAAATTTACACATTTGAAAATTACAACAAATGTTATTTCAATCACCACAACTTGGCATTAGGATAACGAAACAAGTAGCAAAATAACATGATAAATTTTTCTTTTTGGGTTTTGGCATTGAAAATTTTAAATTTCCGTTTGGTGTAGAATAAAGGTAGTAGCACAAACGTAGTACAAATATGTTATTTGAATATTTCAGTAGAAATTTGTCAAGAAGTTTGTAAGAGAAATGAATATTGTAACTTGCTCGAAAATGAAGGATATCTTTGGTGCGGGAACAGAAACTTCATCAACAACAATTAATTGGGCCATGGTCGAAATGATGAAGAATCCAAGTGTATTTTCCAAAGCTCAAGCAGAGGTAAGAAAAATCTTGAGAGGGAAAGAAACTTTTGGTGAAATTGATGTCGAGGAGTTCAAATACCTAAAGATGGTCATTAAAGAAACTTTCAGACTCCACCCTCCACTACCTCTTTTGCTTCCAAGAGAATGTAGAGAAGAAACAGACTTAAACGGCTAAACTATTCCATTGAAAACAAAAGTTGTGGTTAATGTTTGGGCAATGGGAAGAGATCCAAAATATTGGGATGATGTAGAAAGCTTTAAACCTGAGAGATTTGAACACAACTCTATGGATTATATTGGTAATAATTATGAATATCTTCCCTTTGGTAGCGGAAGGAGAGTTTGCCCTGGAATATCATTTGGTTTAGCAAATGTTTATTTTCCACTGGCTCAATTATTGTATCACTTTGACTGGAAACTCCCAACTGGAATCAATCCAAGTGAACTGGACTTGACTGAGGCGGCTGGGGCAGCTTGTGCTAGAAAGAATGACCTACGCTTGATCGCTACTCCTTATCAACCTTGCCAGGAGTGATCTCATGATGGCGCCAAAAATTTTTTAAAAGAAGAATTTTGGTGTTTACCAATTTCTAATATTCGTGTGTTTTTTCATATAGATATATATTTTTATCGTTTTCGACACAAGCTGTCAAATAAGATTTTCTGTTGATTTTATATTTTGTAATGTAGTGAGGTGCAGTACGTGTGGACTAAATATATTTACCTACATCCCTCTATTATAAAGAAGTGATAATATGATGGCATCATCCTATTCTGTTTTGTGTATTGTTGATCTTGAGCTATGTGAGTTTTGATGAATAACAAACCAAATCTTCTTGTCAGTTAGTACTTAGACCCACTGAGTTTAAAATGTGAGTTAATTAATGAGATTTTCACACAAATAGCTGTCTGGATTTATTGTTTACTTTTCATAATCGGTATACATAGATTATACACGGTTATGGATAGGTTATATATATATATATATATATATATATATATATATATATATATATATATATATATATATATATATATATATCCACCGGCTATCTTTAATATGAGAGCAGTCATTTTTGGAGGAACACTATTAGTAGTGATCAAATTAACCTTGAACCTGAAGAAAACATTTAGTGAAAGTCGAGTCAGTCAGAGAACTAGAAAAGAACGAAAAACTTCAAGATAGTTTGAACAACAATAATCTACAAGACAAAGGACCCACTATCATTTGCTGGGAAATCCGGAAATAATGGACCTTTTGTAGGTATGGCAACAACAACAACAACCCAGTGTGGTTCCACAAGTGGAGTCTGGGTATGGCAACAAGAAAAAAAATCAATCACAAAACTATGAGGTACCAAGGGATCTAGACTATCAAGCAGGCAATTGCTAATGTTTTACCTATTGTGGAAAGAAGGTCCAATGGCCTATTTACTATGACAAGATAGAAAGACTCAAACATGTACAAAGCTGGAATCAAGTCATGTGGAAAACAGCTCCTACTGCCATAATCAAAGTCAACACTAGCGGTAGCTTCATCAAAAAAACTGTCAGTGCTGGTATAGGGGGCATTATGAGGAAAAACATCGGCGAATTAATCATGGCCTCCTCAGTGCCCATACATAGTAAGAGCAACTACATGACCGAAGCTCTTGCTACTGAGTTTGTAGTGAAATGGTGCAACCAACATGGCTACGCTAATTTTATTCTTGAACTCGACTCCCTAATTAGTGCAAATATGATGACCAACAGAATGACCAACAATATGAAGACCAAACAGATTGCAGACAACATCATAAATGAGACAAACATCGGAGTGTATCATTATTTTAAGGAAAGTACTAAGGTGGCTGATTGCCTGGCTAAACTTGCTTGTACTTCTAATCAGACTTTCATCATTTAGAGTTTCCATCATCTCCCTATAATTATTAAAAGCGTCTTCTTACTAGATAACTGGTAGTTACACACCATAAGAACAAAGTATGACAAATATAATTTCTTCGTTAGTTAGATTTATATTCGTATTTTTGGAAGGATCTGAGCCTTTTTTTCTATCAAGTCCTACCTTCCATTTTTTTTATTGAATCAAACCAATAAAGAACAGGTTCCTTGTATAAGGAACAAATATGATAAGGCCAACTTTTTTGTTAGGTAGATTTGTATTTTGTATTTAGAGGGGGTGATCTATTTATAATCGCATGTGCCTTATTTTTTTAAGGTTGTGCTCTACCCTCGTGTTGTATCAACAAACTTCTATTTTTTCTAATACAACACCCCTAGGAAAGCTGGGAAAAGTTATAAAAAAATCAAACCAGCAATGTTTATAGCTCCTCTGTTGGTGGGGGTTTGGACCCTACCCTATTTATTATAACAAGATTGGAATACAGGAGGGGGACATGTAACCTCCACAAAAGGAAAAATATCCAGAAACTAATATGCTATCAGGATGTTCTAACAAGCCAAATTACATAGTTGTAACTGCCTCTGAAGAAACACAGAACGGGTAAAAGTAAGTAACCAAGGGAGAAAATGGTTCTTATTCATAAGAGATCCTTCCCTTTTTTTATATAAAGCTCCCAGTATATCTGGGTTTTCATTGCTAATAGTAGATGACACATGAGGAGGATGTGGCCTTGCCTCAGTAACAAAATATGTTCTGTGCTGTATTACATGAAGTTACTGACACAGTTGCAAATAAGGAAGTAAAACACACTTAACTAACATAAAAATTTGCCTTATCATATCTTATTCCCATACTAGGTAGTTTCCATTTATCTAAGTGGTACGCTCCTTTAGCATCTCTCGGAAAATTTTGAAATGCAAAAAGAATCCTGCCCTCTTGTATAGTGTTTGCATGTTTTGCTAGGCCATCTGCCGCTTGATTGGCTTCTCTCAAGCAGAGTCTAACTTCTACATTTGCTTGACATAAAATCTGCTTAGTTTGTTGAATGATAGCTTTAAGTTTGCAGTTCTCCATAGTGTTTTTGATAAGCAAATTGGCAATTATTAGAGAATCAATCTCTAAAATGATATCACCAAACCCCTGTTGAATACACCATTCCAAACCATATTTGGCTGCATGATCTTAAGACATATTGTTACTGCTGCAACTTTTAGGATTGCAAAGGCCATTATCATATTCCCCGTGCAATCTCTCGCAATGCCTCCCATACCCGCTAAACCAGAAGAGGGAAAGAAGCTCCCATCAGTGTTAAGTTTCACTTTACCTTCAGGGGGTAACTCCTACAGAACTGTAACACCCCGTAAATTCGACTTAGGTATGAATGAGTTAAAGGAGTAGTAAGGTTATATTTTGAGCATGTGAATTCTCATCAAGATTATTATGGGTAAAAATAGTTGTTTCAAAATCAAGATGGAA
Organism: Nicotiana attenuata; assembly: GCF_001879085.1. Taxonomy (NCBI): domain Eukaryota; kingdom Viridiplantae; phylum Streptophyta; class Magnoliopsida; order Solanales; family Solanaceae; genus Nicotiana; species Nicotiana attenuata. Next base: position 103,921,846 of record NC_031989.1, on the reverse strand, counting down.
AGTGAGGTGCATAAGATTTGACAAAATCGACTAAGTTTGCAGAAGGTCTGTATTCCATCAGTATTTAGTAAAAATGTGCAAGGGATTCCGGAAATCTCAAAGCCCGAAAGTTGTAGGCGTTTGAAATAGCTTTCCAACGATATATTATGGAGCCCGAACGGATATCTGTGCAAAATTTTATGCGCGTTTTACAGAACACTACGCCATATGCGCGCCCACTAGCGCGAGACTAGCGCGCCCGCGCTAATGGGGTTTCGTTCTGGCCATTTAGCGCGCCCAGTAGCGTGGCTTGGGCCTCCAGGTGCGTGGGGGCGCTAGTGGGGGGGGGAGGGGTTATTTTAAGGTTCTACTTCGTCCCCCACATCCCCAAAACATAAAAACTTGCTCTACAAAGGAGAACTCTCAAAAATCTAACTCCATAAGGGTCCTTCTACCACCCAAGGTAAGTTTTAATAGTGATTCTAAGTTAATTTCAATTTTCCAACATCTTATTAACATGGGTAAACCCTCCATATCATTGGATATTCGATTGGGACATCGTTGTTGAGAGAAGGAACCGTAGAACTCGAATTCATGGGGATTGAACTTCAAAAAGGTAATGTCTTAACCCTCTAATTAATTCTAGCATTGAATTAATGATTATAGACTCTATTTCATGAGATATGAGTTGATGGGTGTGATAGAAAAGTATGAACGGTGATGGGTTTGGGTTGTTGATTGGTTATTATTGGTAATGGGTGTTGATTACCTTATGGGTGATAAAGAATAATGTTGAATATAACCATTTGAGATTTTAGAATTTATCTAGGATCAAGAGAATGGCTTGTTGGGTGTACAAACACTATTAATAAGGACTATGAAGCTTTATACCACCAAGTATTTGAGAAAATGCTTAAGTGACCAAAACATGAGAATTATTGCTAATATGGAATCCCCTTGACTTGTATTGATATAGATTAAAGTTGAAAGGGTTGGTGAATGTTGTATTACGCTCAAGAGCAGGAAGTTAAGGTATGTGAGGCTAACTCTCTATGTTTGGAAATTTTATTGATTCTCCCTACACTACGTTTCTTTTATGACATTACTAATTGCCTCAGAAATATAGTTAAGCCTATTTCCTTGAATAGTTGTATAACTTTTATTCTCTAGCTTCATAACTCGCTCATGACTTTTATTTTGAACATTGTGAGCTCAGTGCGTATTCAATATTGACTTGGGTTTGATGCCCCCGAGTCTTAGTATAGATTACTCAGTATGCCATATACAGTTAAAATTTCAGTATTCATAATCAGTTCAAGAATACATGTCTCAGTCTAGTCCCATTCAGTATGTCAGTATTATGTAACCCAGTATGATCCAGTATTCCAGTATCATGTAACTCAATGTGATTCAGTATTTCACTATCATGTATTGCAGTATGATTCTCGGCTTCTGATTTTAAATTCCTGAATGTTGAACACATGTATTTGGGCCTGAGGCCGTAGTTTATGCTTTATGCATGTTTGGGCCTGAGGCCGTAGTTTATGCTTTATACATTTTTGGGCCTGAGGCCGTAGTTATGTATACGTATGCTTGGGCCTGAGGCCGTAGCTTGTGCACATATATTTTGGGCCCGAGGCCGTAGCTTATTCAGATAAACAGGTTGTTCATCATTCAGGGAGTATTCATATCCTTACTTCCTTTATTCAGTTCAGTTATCAGTTATCAGTTATCTTTTCAGTTATCAGTTCAGTTATTAGTTATCAGCTTGCTTTTCAGTTATCAGTTCAGTTATCAGTTATCTTTTCAGTTATCAGTTCAGTTACCAGTTCTCACTTCAGTTTCAGTTTCAATAGTTATCATTTCAGTTATCAGCTTAGTTTCAGTTTCAGCATTTATAATTCTTTCTTTCAGTTGCTTTACATACTAGTACAATTCAAATATACTGACGTCCCATTTGCCCGGGGCCTGCATCTCACAATGCAAGTAATGATTTACAAGTTGATTATTAAGAGCGCTAGGACTCTCGTACCAGCTATTTGGTGATTCCCAGTTCTTTCGGGGCATTATCATTACTTTACAGCCTTTCAGTATTTACAGATAGTTAGTGCTTTCAGTACTTCAATAGAGGCTTCATAGACTAGAGTAACAGTTAGACAGAGTCTCAGACTTTTCATGTTAAGCCATGTTGGCTGCAAATATGTTTCAGAATTGTATTAGTATTTCCGCACATTGATTTATAACGTCCAGACTTTCCGTATATCAGCATGTGTTAGTTTTATCTTCCGCATTCAGTATGTTATGATAGCACATGTTGATTCAGTCAGCCAGTTGGTTCGATCGGTCACATGTAGGCAGGCACCGAGTGCCGTGTTATGTCCAGGCCCAGGTTCGGGGCGTGACAAGAACAATCAAGGTTTTAGGATTAGGTCTGAGCCATTCGACTAACTCACAGATTTTATGCCAAGGCTGATCCCAATCACAACTGAGAAATGCCAATTTTAGAGCTGTTTTAAGGATCCAAAAGGTGTTATGGTATACTCTATTATACACAATGTTCTATTTGTCTCCATATTTACATGAAGTAATTCCTTTACATACCTCCCAACATATACCCAAAGGAGTAATATTTAAGATCATTTTATGTACCATGTTGACTGGTGTAGCACCAAACCATCCTTGCAGTACTGCTCTAATTGGTCTTTTACGGTGTAAGATACCTAGAGGGCCACCAAAATCATTCCACAACTTAACAGCCAGATCACTATCGATAAAAACATGTTGAAGAGTTTCACATTTTGGAGCATTATAACAATGGCATCTGTTAACAACATAGTTCCCAAACTTGTACATTAATTCATCAATAGGCAATTTTCTATGTAATACCCTCCATGTTAGAAAGGAGATCTTAAAAAGGACTTTGTTATACCAAACTTTTTAGAACAAAATATCAGGAGAGCTATGGTTACTTTCTTTCTGATAAACTGATTTGGTGGAGAATTTTCCATCTTCAGATTTAGCCCAAATAGGATAATCCTCATGCTCATGTTTCCCTATCGGAACGGTGAGAATATGATTCACCATGATTACTGGAAGGACTTCTGAGAGCTTGGTCATATTCCAAGTCCCTTGAGTTATGTAATCTGATACTCTTTCCCTATGGGACCTAGCTGGACAGGGGTGTATTTTTGCAAGTGCAACCTTACCTGTCCAATTATCCTACCAAAAATTAGTATCACCGTTGTTGATATTCCAAAGAATATATTCCTCAGCTTGATCTTTGACTTCCAAAAGATGTTTCCAGGCATGAGATTTCCCACTTCTCCGTGTTTTAGCCACTAGATGTTTGTAAATGCAGTACTTGCTAATGATGAAAGAGCTCCAAATGTTGTGATTGGTTCTTAGATTCCACCACCTTTTAATAGCAAAAGTGTTACTCACATCTACCAGTCTTCTCATCCCAATGCCTCTGTCATCTTTACTCTTGTATAAATTGTTCCATGAACTCTAGTGATACTTGCTCTTTTCACTATCCAATCCCCAAAAGAACTTTGCAAAGTGTTTTTCAATGAGATTGAAAGTTCCTTTAGGAGGGCACATGGCTGCAAGGGTATATGTAGGTATAGCCTGGAGAACATGATTAATTAAGGCCATTCTACCCCATAAGACAATATCTTTCCTTACCAGCCACTTATTCTTTTAACTATTTTGGATACAAGTCCATCAAATTAAGCAATCTTCTTTCTCCGAATGTAGATTGGACACCCTAAGTAGTTGAATGGAAAAGCATGATCCATGAAGCCCGTGACTCTCTCATCCTGTTAATTCTTGAAGGGGAAGTTTAAGGAGATGCTAGAAAGAAACTTTTATCTCTATTCACCTATTGTCTAGAGGACCTCTCATACGACATAATCTGTTTTAAAACCAACTTCACAAACTTACTCTTGTCCCCTGTAAAAATAACATTGTCATTTGCGTAGACCAGATGATTTATCCGGGGACCTCTCTTACTCATAGATAAAGGAATAAAATCAGTGGTGCTATGTAATTTGTTCAACAACCTCGAGCCCTTGGGAAGAGGTAAAGAAACCTTTTCTGTCTCCATTAATAACAATTGAATACCAAGCATTAGAGATAAGAGTTTTGATGATATCGATGTACCCATTAGAAAAACCAAATTTGCTAAGGACAAAGGTTAAGAATTTCCATGACATCCTATCATAGGCCTTAGCCACGTGCAAATTAATAACCATGTTACCACCTCTATTTTTTTGAGAAATTCCATGTACAATTTCTTGAGCCAGAAGAACATTATCAGTGATTGATTCCCCTGACAAAGCCAGATTGGTTTTCAGATATTATTCTTGGAAAGATGTGATTGAGTCTTCTTGACATAACTTTGGAAATAGTTTTGTGGGAGTAGTTGCTTAGGCTAATAGGTCTCAAATCAGAGAAGTTGCTAGGTGCCTCCACCTTCGGGATAAGGGCCATGCAAGTGTGAGAATAATACTTGGTTAAGTTACCTCCATCAAAAAAGGCTTGCGCAAAAGCCACAATATCTACTTGGATAATATGCCAGCATTTTTGGTAAAAAATACCATTATACCCATCAGGACCGGCTGAACTAGAAGCACACATGTCAAAGACTGCCTCTTTAATTTCCTTAACAGAAGGTCTAGACATTAACTCCCTATTATCTTCATCATCAATACATCTAGGGATACAATCCACTATAGTGGTGTCCAGGTTGGGTTCTGGGAGGTTAAAAAGCTTAGTAAAATGCCTACATGCAGCCTTAGAGATCTTTTCTTCCCCCTGAATCCATTTGCCTCTGTAATTTTTGATTCTTACTAGCTGAAGTCTTCTTCTTCTTTCCTTAATAACAATATGAAAGTACTTGCTAGTACTATCCCTTTCTTCATACCACTTGACTTGAGCTCTTTCCCTAAGGAGAGAGTCCTGCTTGGCCATCCAATGAACGTATTCTGCTTGAGCCTTATTGAGCTCCTCCCTGTTTTGCTTAGTATTGGAGATCAACTCAATTTACTCCAGGCCTGAATCTTTTCCTCCCATTTTGTGACATTCTGATATACATTACCAATGACATTCATGGACCAATGGCTCAACTTGTGACTCAGCAGTTTTAACTTCTGATGACGCCTCCACATAATGTTCCCTCTCAATTGAGTTTTCCAAGTTTCTTGAACCAAATCAAAGAAACCAGGTTGGTCAACCCAAAAATTTAAGAACTTGAAGTAACTCTTTTTAGCATCTTGATCTGATTGGAATTTCATGAGCAAAACTCTGTGGTCTGAACCAGTTCTCCCTAGATGTCTCACAATGTTTTTCTGAAATCTCTGATCCCACTGGTCATTATACAAAATTATATCAATTCTTTTTCATATTCTCTTCCTTGGCCTTCTATTATTACACCAAGTGTAGTTAGAACCCACATATCCTGCATCCATAAGATCAAAAACATTCATACAGGAGATGAAGTCAAAACTTTTATAGGCTCTGTGACGACCCGACCCGTCGTCTCATGAGAACCGCTCCGTTTCCCCCATTTCCTGCTTCTTTATGCTTCATTATCAGTGTCTTGTGTGAACGAGTTGAATTGGGTTGATTTTTGGAAGGAAATGAAGACACTTAGTCTCTTTAAGGAAGGCTTGTTTTGGAAAAGTCAACCGGATGTTGACCTATGAGTTGGAGGGCTCGGATGTGGATTCTGATGATTCGGTTAGCTTCGGGGGATAATTTTGTGACTTAGGAGTGTGATCGGAAGTGATTTTGGAGGTCCGGTGTAGAATTAGGCTTGAATTGGCGAAGTTAGTATTTTGGCGAATTTCGGTTGATAGGTGAGATTTTGATCCGAGGGTCGGAATGGAATTCCGAGAGTTGTTGTAGCTTCGTTAGGTGATTTGGGATGTGTGCGCAAAATTTTAGGTTATTCAGAGGTGATTTGGTTGGGTTTTTGATCAAATGCGTGTTTCGGAAGTTTTAGAAGAACTTAGGCTTGAATCCGATGTAAATTTGGTATTTTGATGTTAGTTTTGGTGTTTTGAGAGTGCAACTAAGTTTGAATGATCATATGTGACGTGTTAGTATGTTCGTATGCGGTCCCGAGGAGCTCGAGTGAGTTTCGGATAGGTTTGGGCTGCGTTGTGCTCGTTTTTCTTATGCTTCGACGTCGTTTCTTCAAGCATAAATGATATCATATTGAACAAATGAGCTTGGATTACTGTTTTGAACGAAGCATTAGATCCGTATCGTAATTAATGACCCGTAGCAAAAAGAATCGTCGAATTTGGACATCGTATGAGAATTTTATGGCCATTTTACCAAGGTTGCCCAGATTTTCAGGTTAATGACGAAATTGCCCCTGACGACGTATTAAAAACCTGCACTATTTGCAAATCTTAAAATCTACATATCTCCTTCATTATAAGGTCAAATTGAGTGATTCAAAAGCCTAAATTCATTAGAATTTCACAAGGAATCCATTGGGAGCAGTAAAACGCGTGAACAATATACCTATAATGAGCAGGTCGAGTTTTCTTCAAATTTTTGAACGGGAAGAAGTTTCTGAGGCGATTTTTAAGAGAGAAAATCAGTGGGTATCACAGAGGTAAGTGATTTGATTATTAAAACTCGTTTATGGGTGATTATAGACCATAATCCCAGCCTTTAATTCATGAAAAACAGTTGAAAAATAGGATTTTGGGGCCTGAGATTATGAGACATTTAGGGGTCGATTTGAGGGGTCAAACGGACTCCGATTTTGGTGTTCTTTATATGTACGGAATCGGGAGAAGATGAAGAACACTTTTCTGTAAAAATTTTTGAGTTTCGAGAAGTGGGCCAGGGGCTCGGGTTTTGTCAATTTCGGGATTATTGATGTTTTTCGATTATTTTCGATTGGGTATTGATGCTATAGCATAATGTGACGTATTCGTTGTGGTTTTGGTCAGATTCGACGCGTGAGGAGGTCGATTGAGAGGAAAGGACATAGCGAGCTAGGATTTTGGCTGGCTTGAGGGTAGTAGTAGATGTAAATGCTGTGTTGAGGGTTTGAAACCCCGAATTTGCACATTGTAGTGCTATGTTGAGGTGACTTGCACGCCGGATAATGGGCATTGGGTAGAGCACCGTCGGGGATCGTGACTTGGTCCGTCCCGCTTAATAAAATTACTACCTAATTGATTGAAGCTTAGTGAGATCCTTATAAAAATGGATTAATTGTCATAATTTGGCCTCGTGCCAACTGATTGAATCCTTCAGGGATTGTTTTTACTGGTTTCTTACCATATTTTCAGACAATTGAACTCAGTCCTAGTATGTAGTACGGTTTTGCAAACTCAACCACTTTTTCTCAAAACATGGAACTTAAATAATATTTCCAATGAAGTTCGGGCTGAATATTTCTATATTATTGTGCCCGAGGGGCTTATATGATTCTGGACTTAGTATGGGATCGGGCTGCGCGCCACAGCAGTATTATATTGATATTGATATGAGGCTTAGGGCCTAATGAATGCCACGAGATGGCTTGATATTGCGCTTGGGCCGTAAGGGGGCCCTCCCGGAGTCTGCACACCCCCAGTGAGCGCCGTCGACGATAAATAAATGGAGCGGGCTGCACGCCGCAACGGGTACTAGAGAGTACCGTACTATTTGTTGCATGTCTTAATTGATTGTCATTCATTTACTTATCTGTTGTAGCATCATTGTTTTCATTGGTTTATTTAGTTGATATTATCTGGATTAAACTGCTGTAATTATAGCTTACATTGTGCCTATCTAGGATTTCTTACTCTCAACCCTTATTTATGTTTATTACTTTCTGGGTTGGAAGTACTCATATTACTCCTTGCACCTTATGTGCAGATCTATGTGCACCCACTGAGGCTGAGTGAGGATTTCTCTGCCGAGCATCATATCTGGGAGCATCAAGGTAGCTGCATGACATCCGCAGTCCTGATCTTCCCATCTAACCTATTTGCTTTATTTCCGCATTTCTTTAGAGCGATATGTTGTAGGTTGACACCCGTGTATTAGAGGCTCAGACTTGTGACACCGGATTCTTCGGGCTGTGTAGTAGTAGTATTTCTACTTGGGTTTTCCACATGTTTTAACTATATTTCAGAGTTTCAGTATTATGACTTAGTAATTATTTGTGTTAATTGATTCATGAACTGCATAAAAAGGGTTAAGGTTGTTAAATTGGTCGGGCTTGCCTAGCAGTGTGTTATGTGCTATGTTGGTTCCGGTTTGAGGCATGCTGGCGAATTAGTTCTAGTTGCGGAAATTGAGCCGAGGATGGCACGAGTGAAGCAAAATTTTGACAAAGGTTATATGGTGCTTCGTAGATGTGTGAGAATCACAGGATGTCTTAAGCTGTTGTTGGTAAAGAATGCTCGGTGCATGCAGGAAGATGTTTGTTTGTATTGGGATGAGGTCATATCCTGCGGTGTTAGGGTGCTAATGAGGCACGGGTGGTTATGTTCGTTTGATAAGGAGAATTGCAGTTTGAATAAGAAGTAAATGACTCTCGAGAATGATTTTAATGTGTTCAAGATTCTACATGTAACAATCAGGTGTCTTAAGGTTGTGTATGTGGTTAGAAACTTTGTTTTCATTGGAAAAGGTCAAGACTTGTGGTATTTTATGTTAATTATGGGATTCTATGTATCAGTATCTGGAAAGTAAAGGTAACGGATTTAGATTCGCAGGAAGTCCTTAAGAGTAAAGTATTTTGGAATGTGGTGTTTCTGGGAATATTTGAGAGAGGATTCAGTGGCTTATGGGTCTTAGACAGTGTGGTCTTGTGCTTGGGTCTCGTGTAGTGAGCGTGGGTTGAGGAACTGTGGTGCTACAACAAGGTGGAATATCAAGTTGATGATGAATCAGAAGGGAAATTAGATAGATGGAATAGCTTGATAGTAGACAGAATCGGTATGGTAAGGATATGATTAATTCTTCGTATGTGTTCGAGGTAATGAGCCCTTACAAGTATTTTGCAGCAATGCTCTTGGGTTTTGATGGCTTGATTAGCTTGGTCGAGTTAGAAGGATTCTGTCCTGGCAGTTTAATTTATGCAAACGGAATTGAGAGAGTTCTTGTTGATTTCTACCATGGTTGAAGAGGTGCATTTTCTACGAATATGAGAGACATGGAATGTGTAATGATTTTTCTTCTAGATGGGATCAATGGAAGTTCTTGACTAGTTGAGTGCGTTCCCGATGCTTAGGCTGAGCTGAGAAGGACCCTTGACCGCGATGACGGGATCAAAGAGTATGCTCGTTGTAAGTCTCGGAGAAAAATTCTCGAGGAGATCCATGCTAGGCGATTTTTCCTCTCGGAAGAGTTGTCGCAAGTGAGGACGGACGAGCGTGGTGCTCGGTTACTTCTGTCCGACGCTGAAAATAGTGAAGATGAAGCCGACGGGCCATAGCCCTCAAGGGAGACGTAGATTTTATTTTCCGATTCTGTATATAGCATTTTCAAAATACGTCTATAGATGGAGCTTGTGTTTTTTTGTATATGTGTACAAAAGAAAACCTTGCGGCTTTATATCTTCTATATCTCGTTCTGTCTCGAACTTAGTCAGACGAATTGGTCTTTGAGTTAGAAGGAATCCTTAGATTCATAGTATGGTCTTGAGGTTCATTGGGCATGCACGTAGGCTCTTACCACTTGGCCGATGCGAGCCTTTAGAATAAGCCGACGTTTGAGCTCTTATGAGTTTGCTTTTTGGCATGTTTTGATCAACTGTTTTGGGTTCAGTCTCTGAGTCGGGTACCGACTCGATCTTATTTGACCCTCAAGATGTCAAATTTTGGGCTGGCGACAATGGCTCTTACGCTTTTGGTCAATGCGACCTTTTGGTGCAAGCTAGCGTTTGAGCTCTTATGCTTTTTCTCTTAGGCTTACTTAGTTAACTGTTGTAGGTTCAGTCTCCGAATCGGGTTTTGAATCAAGCTTATTTGACCCTCAAGTTTTATAATTTCAAACCGGCCCTTAGGCTCTTATGCATTGGGTCGGTAAGACCTTTTGTGTGGGCTGGCGACAGTGGCTCTTACGCCTTGGGTCGATGCGACCTTTTATGTGGGCTGGCAACAGAGGCTCTTACGCGTTGGGTCGATGCAACCTTTTATGTGGGCTAGCGATAGAGACTCTTACGCATTGGGTCGATGTGACCTTTTATAGGCTTTATTTTTCCCTCGTTAAGGACTTTTTTAAATAATGTTTGTCCGACTCTTTGACGGTTCAATAAAAAATCTTGATTGTGAGTCGTTATACGACCATGATTGAGTACCTCGGGAGGTTTGGCTCGGAGGCTGAGTATCTCGAAGCCTGTAATTTGGAGCTAACATGGTCGAAGCTCTTTTGCCTGTGTTGAGGGTAGCCTGTTTAACCGGTTATTTTCGAAGTAGATTTGAAGTATTTGAAGGCCTGTGATTCTGTAGCAACAGTCAGGCGTCACCGAGTCGAGTTAGTTGGGCTGGTACAACCTTGTGACTGTAGTCATTTGTTCTTGGCCGAAGCTATTTTTAATCCCGAGTGAAGTAGTTTCGGCGTCTATATCGAGGGTAGGCCTTTTAGGGGTCGTACAAGTTCGATATATAGCCTTAACTTTGAAATCGTGCTTATGCCTTTAGTAAGGTCTTAAAAAATTTTCATGCCTTTGAGGTCTTACAGTTTTTAGATACTTGGTACAAGTATGGTTCATGCCTCGCTCAAGGCCTTACAGATATTACCACTTGGTACAAGTGCGGTTCATGCCTTGCTTGAGGTCTTACAGTTTTAAGATACTTGGTACAGGTATGGTTCATGCCTCGCTTGAGGTCTTACAGATACTGTTGTTGCCTTATGTAGGTCTTACGGGACTGAGTCTGCCCGTTTGGGGTCTTATGGCCTCGGGTTTTTAATGAGTGGTGATTGGCGTCAGTCCCCGAGTCATCGAGGGTATCTTGGCTCGGGAGCCATTACTCGTAAACTTTGTATTGCCTCATTGAGGGCTTATGATTTAGGAGATTCCGACCTGGAGGCCGTGTGATTTTTGAGATTTTGATGTCAGTCCCCGAGTGTTCGGGACACTTTCGGTTTTGGAGACATTTCGTGATTATGATGTTTCCTCGTTGAGGGCTTATGAGTTTGGATTTCCAACCCGGAGGTTGTCCTGGTGTTAAATTGTTGACGCCAGTCCCCGAGTGCTCGGGATATTTTTGACGGAAGAGTCGTTTTTGCGAAAATGTCGAGTTTCTTTTGAAGCGTAAAATGCTTTGATGGAAAGTATTCTTCGATTACTTGGTACAAGTATACATGTTTTGGCTGTCGGGGGCCCGACTATCCTATACGGACACGGTTCTTTCGACCGTTTGGCATGGTACATCATTTTCCTACTAAGACCCCATTCGGCGTTTATTGGCTTCTAGATAGCCTTTCGGGGGGGGGGGGGGGGGTGATGCCCGCCAGTGGTCGAGGTTGATTGCAAAAAAAATCCTTTAATACTTGTTGAGTCTTCCTTAGGTAGCGTGTGGATGTTGCCTCGTTAAAAACCTTGCCGGTAAAACCCTTTGTGGGATAAAAACTCGATCGAAGGAAAATAGTGCAACAGATGCTTTAAAACCTTAAGGTCTTCTAGCTGGGTCAGCATTTCGATTGCCTCGGCCGAGCGCCTGTATAAAGTTTAGTACGAAATAAAAAGGGGGATGGTTATACCTTAGGGTAGAATGTGCGGGCAATATTTCGAGCCCCGATGTGCTCCAGCCGCTTATGATGAGGATGCGGTACGGTCCTCTGCTTTGCTTAATCGGGCTTAACCGAAGATGTAGTTTGCTGTCGCTGTTTTACTGTTTGGTTACATTTTGGATCCTTTGCAGGTGGAGGTACTTGTGCCGACGCCACATCGTGCACCGCGAACATTTCTCTTGCCGTATGCTGTTCCCCGTAGACGGTCTTAATCCCATCCTTTGTCGGGAATTTCATCATTTGGTGAAGGGTGGATGGTACTGCTCTCATGCAGTGTATCCATGGCCTCCCGAACAAAGTGTTGTACCTCATGTCTCCTTCGATGACATGGAATTAGACATTTTAGGTGGTGCCGGCCACGTTGACTGGGAGGGTGATTTCTCCTTTCGTTGTTTCACTTGCCATGTTGAATCCGTTGAGGACTCGAGTGGCGAGCACAATTTAGTCAAGCAGTCCGAGCTGCTCTATTACCCTCGACCTGATAATGTTGGCCGAGCTACCTGGATCCACAAGTACACGTTTATTTTGAAATGGATTTACAAAGAAAGAGATTACCAGTGCGTCGTTATGAGGCTGAGACAAGGTCTCAATGTCCTTGTCGCTGAACGTGAGAGCATCCTCGGGTATGTAACCCCGGGTTCGCTATTCTCTGGTAACATATATTTTTGTCCTTCTCATCACAGGTTCTTGTGGGACATCGATGCCTCCCAAGATCATGTGGATGACATGTTCTGGCTCATTCGTTTCGTTCTTCTTAGCCTCCTCTCTTTTCCGAAACTGATTTTTGGCCCGGTCGCTTAGGAATTCTCGAAGGTGACCTTTATTGAGTAGTCTGGCTACTTCTTCTCGGAGCTGGTGGAAATCCTCGATCCTGTGACTGTGCGTGTTGTGAAATTCACACACTAAGTTATGATTCCTTTGCGAAGGATCTGATTGTACAGGCCTGGGCCACCTGGCATCTCTGATTTTACTGATGGCGAACACGATGTCTGATACATCGATGTTGAAGTTATATTCTGATAAGTGAGGTGCCTCCGTTGGCCCGACGTTCCTATCAAATCTGGCTATGTTGATGAGTCCTCGAGGATTCTGTCCTCGGTCTATCATTCGACCGTTGCGAGGTGGCTTGCGCCTCGGGGCGTTCCTTCTGTCTTCGGTGTATGGCTGGTACCTTTCTTTGTTTGGCGTTGTCTCCCTCGCCAGAAGCCTGCTTGGGTATACCGAGCCCGAGGGGGATCTTAGCAGGTCATCCTCGACCCTGATCTTTGACTGGTATCAGTTGTGAATGTCCTACCAGGTCACGGCGGGATATTTGACCGATTTTGTTTCAGCTGCTTCGAAGCCACCGAGATTCGTTCATTCAAACCTTGAGTAAAGGTCTGTACTGCCCAGTCGTCAGAGACTGGTGGTAGTTCCATTCGTTCCATCTGGAAGCGAGATACGAACTCTCGCAGCATCTCATTATCCCTTTGCTTGATTTTGAAAACGTCGGATTTCCTTGTGGCCACCTTGATGACCCTGGCATGTGCCTTTATGAAGGAATCCGCCAACATGGCAAATGAGTCTATAGAGTTTGGGGCTAGGTTGTGATACCAAATCATTGCCCAGTTAGAAAGTGTTTCCCCAAACTTCTTCAGCAGGACGGACTCGATCTCGTCGTCCCTTTGGTCGTTTCCCTTCACTGGGCATGTGTAGGCGGTAACCTGCTCATTGGGTCCGAGGTACCGTTATATTTCGGAATATCTGGCATTTTGAACTTGCTTGGAATGGGTTTTGGGGCCGCTTCCTGTGGGAACAGCTTCTGTACGAACTTCTCTGTGTCCAATCCTTTCAAGATTGGTGGTGCTCCTGGAATTTGGTTGACCCTGGAGTTATAAGTCTCGACTTTCTTATCGTTGGCCTCTATCATTTTCTCGCCCGATTCGATCCTTCTAGTGAGGTCCTTGAGCATCATTATGATGGCGGGATCAACTATCGACCCGTTATTGCTCGATCTCTCCGGTACCTACTCAGCTGTGGAAGCCGTCCCCGGTACTACCGTGCTAGGAGTTTTTTGGTGACTTTGAAGCTGAGCAATAGCCATCTGTTGTGCCTACAATATTTTAAAAATAACATGAAGACTAACCTCCCGTTCTTCCCTATTTGGGGTTTTCTGAGCTTCTTGTTGGTCTCCTTGGTGCACACTCCTGTTGGTGTGGGAGCTTATATCGACCTGTTGGGCGTCGCGCAAGACTTCGTCCACTGGAATTGGTCCTGGTGCGTTCTCAAGGTTTCTTGGTGGCACACCAACACCTGGAACAACCACTTAAAAGTCAAATCTATGTTCCGAGGCCTTAAAAATCTCCTTTTGTCTCACCTCGATTTGCGTGTGCAGCCCGAGCGTATATCCGGAAAGCCCTTATGTGTAAAATTGAGAAAATGGTAATTTTGCCTTTAAAATTAAATTTAAGTTGACTTCGATCAACATTTTGGGTGAATGGGTCCGGACCCGTGATTCGACGGTCACGGAGGGTCCGTAGGAAAATATGGGACTTGGGCGTATGCCCAGAATTGAATTCCGAGGTCCTTAGCTCGAGAAATGAATTTTTGAAAGAAATTGTTTAACTAAAATTATAAGATTTGGAAATTTAACGATGTTTGAATTTGATAGTATCGGGCCTGTATTTTTGTTCCAGAGCCCGATACAGGTTTAATATGGTATTTGAGTTGTGCCTATAAAATTTGATAAGAAACGAAAGTCATATGACGTGATTCGGATCCTCAGTTGTAAAATTTGAAACTTTAAGAGTTCTTGAGATTTTCCTTCGTTTTTGATGATAAACTCGTAGTTCTAGGTGTTATTTTGGCGATTCGATCGCATGAGTAAGTCCGTATGATATTACTAGATTTGTGTGCATGTTTGGTTTGGAGCCCCGAGGGATCGGGTGAGTTTAGGATAGGTTTCGGGATGTTTTGGACTTAGAGATTTCTGTTGTCTTAGCTGTTACAAGTGCACAAGTGTTTTCTTCTTCGCATTCGCGAAGGAACTCTCGCAAACACGAAGTGTAATTTTTGTCTGAAGGAAATTCCTTCAACGCGAACGCGAGGCACAGGTCGCGAACGCGGAGCGTTGGGGGCGTAATCGTTCGCGAACGCGAAGGCCATTTCGGCGGGGACCTGGGGGAGGGGTGAAATGCTCATCGCGAACGCGTCACTTAGATCGCGAACGTGCAGGCTGGGAGAGAATACCTTCGCGTACGCGAAGGATTTTGGCCGCTGCGTCTCGCGAACGCGACAGCCTTCTCGCGAACGCGAAGAAGGCCTGTCCAGTCTTTTAAAAATATAATAGAAACGAGATTTTTATCAAAAACTCACAAGTCCTTCCCTAAAATCCGACCTTGGGCGATTTTTGAAGAAATGTTTCAACATCAAATCATTGGTATGTGGTCTTAAACCCATTTCTTTCATTTTTCATTAACACTCGTTAGAATTCTAGGCCTAAATCTTGTTCTTAAGGGTAGAAATTAAGGATTTTAAGAGAATTGGGGATTTTACAAATTTGAGGATTTAGACCTCGATTTGGGGTCAAATTCCGAAACTAATTGTATTTTTGGGCTCGTGGGTGAATGGGTGAACGAGTTTTGGTTCGAACCTCGAGTTTTGACCAAGCGGGCCTGGGGGCTTGTTTCGACTTTTTTTGGAAGAATGTTGGGAAATTTGTAATTTTTATATGAGTTTGTTTCTTTAGCTTCAATTAATGTTGATAAGTTAATATTGGCTAGATTCAAGTGAATTGGAAGCGGAATATAAAGGGAAAGCGGTATTTGAGGCTTGAGTTTGGCCGTGGAATTAGAGGTAAGTGTTTGGCCTAACCTTAGCTTGAGGGAATAGGTATTGTGTCTTATTTGCTATGTGTAAGTGTCGAGTACGACGTATAGGTGAGGTGACGAGTATCTATACGTTGGTGTCAAGTATGCCCGTGAGTCTTATATTAAGAATGTTGTGATTTTATTATGTATTGTTCATGCTTAAATTGATGATTAGCATTGTGGAACAAGACTTATGATAAATTCTTGGCAATTTACCATTGTCTAGTATTGGTTCAAGTTGAGGTTTATTTTGTGAAGTAACTGTTGAAATTAGATTGGTTATAGTTGACTCCCTTGCCAGGATGATATTGTTCCTATTGTTGACTCCCTTGCCGGAACGGTATTGTTTCTATTGATGCTTCTATTGTTGTTTCCCTTGCCGGGATGTTATCATTACATTTGTTTGGGTGAGCAAGAGTGTAAAACACGAAGGGTGATGCCGTGCGTGAGATTTTGAGTGAGTGTAAAGCACGAAGGGTGATGTCGTACCATGATTTGAGAGTTAATTCACGAAGGATGATACCGTACCGATATTGTGAGGAATAATGCATGAAGGGTGATGTCGTGCCATGATTATGAGAGGTAATGCACGAAGTGTGATGTCGTGCCATTTCTGTTGTTTCATATGGCGAGGACGAGATAAAAAGCATGAAGGGTGATGTCGTGCACGTGTTACCATTGCATTATCCTTGTTGATATTGATATGATGTTCATTATGCGTCTTTATTGATGCTTCTTTATTGGTTCATTGTTAGAATTTGATATTCCCCGCAGCATGTCCCCTTCCCACCTTATTCTGTTGATTCCTGTTATTATGATATTGTTCGTATATGATTTAACTGCACAGGTTTATATGGTGGTCGTGTCCTAGCCTCATCACTACTTCGCTGAGGTTAGACTCAACACTTACTCAATACATGGGGTCAGTTGTACTGATACTACACTCTGCACTCTTTTGTGCAGATCCCAGTACTGGACCCTACAGACCGTAGATCGAGATTGCTGCCTTCCGTTCAGTGGAGACCTGAGGTAGTCCAGCGGGCGTTCACAGGCCTTGGCGTCCCCTTCTATCATATTTCCTTATGTTTTATTTGCTTCTGAGACAGATTTGTATTTTCTTGCTCAGACCACTATTTGTAGTATTCGTAGACAGTCCGTGACATTGTGACACCAGTTCTGGGTAGAGTGGTATCATGGATTTCGTATCAGTATTCAGTTAAATTGTTAAATTCTGTACTTCCACATTATTATTATTCTGTTGTTTATGTTATGTTAAATTGTAAATTGCTAAAAGATAAAGTAAAAAGGTAAAGAAAACAGTAACGTTGGCTTGCCTAGAGGGTTCAATGTTAGGCGCCATCACGATTCTCGAAGGTGGAAAATCCGGAGCGTGACACGAAAGGGGGATTATTTGGCTTGAAGAGGCTGTGCAAACTTTTGTAGCAAATATATGCTCTTTAGGCTTGTTGTTTAGGCAAGTAATTAATGGCATTTGTCTAGACAAATATGAGAGTTGCGTTTTTCAACAACTTATGTTCTATTGAAAAGTATTTCACTTGACTTACGGAACAAATATGAGGTAAGTAATTTTATTTCAAATACGGGACAATTTGTAAACGATAATGCTATGACCAAAGTATACCAGAGGCAAAATTGAATAATTCGAAATGGTATAGGGCAAATTGGAACATTTTCTCTTTATTTTTGTGAGTGAAGTTCATGGTAAGCAATGGAACATTACAAAGAAGACTGTCAACAGTTACAAAGGGGTTTTCAGCAACTATTGACTTTTCTACATATACGAAAATATCGTGAGGATAATTTTCTTTTCAAAAGAATAAAAGGCAAAAATACGTAAATAAGCATATATAATTCCAAAAGTGAAGTGGTCCGTCAGTATTTATTCAATATTCAAGCTCCATCGTGCCTTTGAAATTTGCTTCAATAAAAGAAAGAAATATACACTCTTTCTTGAACAAAAAGCATGTTCAAATGTGGCTGGAAAATAAGACTAATGATATGAAATTAGTACACTCAGAAGGTTAAAATATGGATATAGTGCCTTATCTCTCTATCTATACAAGATGTAAGTTAGGCATACCTAACTTGTTTCTCCTTATCAGCCTCCAAAGCTTAAAAGTCTTTCTATTGTTTTTCTTCTGTTTGAAAAAATTGGTGGAGAATAGGATTTATCAAAGCTTGGAGCGTGTCATGGACATTGTTTTTAAGTATATTTCATCTATACAATAAAGAATAAATTAGGCGTATCCCCTAAAATTCAACAAATTCTCTTTATTATTAAATTGGGAACAGAACTAGCATAAAATTCAATGCAGAAACCCAGCATATATATAAGAGGAAGAAGAAGATTCAGAAAGTTGTGTCAGAAAATTGTGTCTTTAGGTCTCCAAATTAGATCATGTATATATAGGTGTTGCTCCAACGGCTAGTCAACGGCTAGTTTCCAATGGCTAGTTAACGGTTATTTCTAACGGCTAGTTTGACTATTTCAAGACAAGAGAAGGTTGATAAAAATAAGGGACACTTCCTTTTGAGATACACACAAATTCCAACAATCCCCCACATATCTCAAAAGGGATATAATAATAAAGAGAGAGATTATAAATAATTGGTGAAGTTGACAACTTCTATGAACCAAAAATTCTTGTTGTAAGCTAGAGATCTTATTTATCATGTTACACCCCCACAATTTCTCTTGTTATCGTGGTTTTGCGCTAATAGGTCATGCGTGCACCTGGTATTTATGAGTGCTCTAGAAATTTTACCACAAATTTCACAGGAGCGGCCCTACTCCATACTTATGTAGGTCCATCCATCAAGTGTATTCTGCAGTGCAATACACCACCTACACGCTATACGGATTATTAAGAGTCTACTAACTCAGCCTCACATTCCTCGTGGTCTTGCACAATATACATAAACACCATAGGAAGAGACATAATATGATAGTGCACATTTGATCAACTAGTGACTTGTTATTACCCATATGAACCTACTTCACGGGATCTACAATCACATAGGTTGGGTTACCATTATTGTTGATATATCTCAAATAATTGGCAATAGTCTCAACCCCTCGATGTTCACTTATAAGTCAATTGATCGGCAAAATCCTCTTTTGACTACACATTATATGTATGAAAAAATTATTATCTCTAAGCAATTGCTTTATCACATATGTCTCAAGAGATTATATATTCTATTTCTTATTGAAAGATTTATTTTCTTACAATGGCTATCACGCCTTGGCAATCAGATTCATCGACACAAATATGTTCGATTTAATTCCTAGTGGAATGCACACCAAGAGGTTGCTTAATCAACCTCATTGCAAGACAATTTCAATATCGTAACACCCTATTAAAAGGTGTTCACACAATCACTAGTGAATTTTTCCTCATCTGAATCAGAGATTCAATATCATTATTGTATCCTTCTAATACAATGGAAAATCCACATACAGTTGATTAACTCATAGTACTTCTCAAGTAATGCATAAAACCATTTAAAGTTAGTAGGAAAGGGGTCATAATTCAATGATTTGTTCATCACCCAAATGGCTGAAAAACCCGAAGCAAAATAACTTTTCAAAAACCAAAAATACAAAAATATGGGACACGTGAACTCATTGTCTTTCCGCAAAATTAGATATTTTATGTGCATATTTTTTAAAAATTAGTATAATATTAACGGTTGGCATCCATGCTCCAAAAATATTGAATGGTGCACTTGGTTTAAGGTTGAGTTAATTACCAAGAAAAATAAAGATTAATTCTCACGTAAAATATTTTTTTTAGTAGTGCACCCATGTATTAGAAATCCTAAATCCAATTTCACACATAATGTTATACCAGCACCAAAGAGGAGATACGTGGTTAGGAGCTGTGAATCCAAATTTCAGGGAGAGAAGTCATTGGATAAGGTTGCCTCCAAGATTAAAAGAGCAAAAAATGGTTTACGTGTCACAGCTTAAAAGAGCAGCAGTTGAAAGAAGAAGCACAAACAAAAATTCACTGGCCGGCAGTCTTCACCCCAGCGTATTTGGGAAAGGGCAAAACTGTCCAGCTGTATTTTAACCTACTATTTAAGCAAGGTTTTACATAATTTTATGGGGGAATTAGGGACGGAAGCACGCTGCACTTTGCTGGAAACGCAGCAGCACTTCGAGCCAATACTATATGCTTTTCTTCCCTCTTTTCTTTTCTTTAATATTATAGTTTATTAGTTCAAGGGTTGTGGGTATTATATGGACGTTGTAGTTTGAAGCAGGAATTGTTCTTATTATTTTATTATTTTAGTTTATTTATTCAATCTTCCACTTAATTATTTGATTGTTTTATCACCAATTGAATATTATCTACGAACATAGTATTGAACTCGAAAATGAGAATTTTAGATTGCATGTATATGATTGAGTAGAACAAGTTCTTGAACTTGGGCATCGGTGAACAGATTCATGATTAGGATAAACATATACCTAATTGCCTTGCCTGGTTAGTATACAGAATTATGAATGCGTTCTTGTTAACCCTTTCTGTTGCCTAATTCGAAAATTAGGCATTCGTATTTGATTCGTCCTGAAGCATTTTCTAACTTCAAACTTCGAACAGAAATAAAATTAAACATCTAATACAAAAAAATAATAGTATCTAACTTTAAACTTTGTCTCTAAAATCTCTATGAAGCCACTAAAAAAATATGGGCAAATTGCTTGGGACATAACTCACCAGCTAATCCTCAACTAGAAATAATAACACAAAATAAAACAGACGGAATCAAGGCAATAAACTCCACGGTCTTAAAGAACATCGGGTCTCTATTTACTTCACTTTTTTAAAAATGCGAGAATAAAACAAACAACTTAAATTTTAAATGAAGGAAAGAAAGCTTATTGTTGATCGCTTATTTCTCCCAGAATTATGGATTGGATTCTTCAATCAAGTAAAAGTAAAAGACTGACAACATATAATTGAGAATATTCAAATGATCGTACAAAATAAGGTAAAGGTCCTTACATAAGGATACACAGATTTAACGGTTCCCCTTACTTAATTCTTATCTGTTACTAACATTAACTGCATTAATTGTCTATTACTAAATCTACTCGTAACGGTTATTGTAATAATATGTGATCACGCATAATCAAGGATAACGGTGATTCCCTTTCCATACTTATAACCGATTCATGAATCGTTTTCTTTTATGGTCTTCATACATCTCGTGCGTATTTCTTCTTTCCTAGTTGTCAAGTATGGTACATTCTTTCCGTAGGTATTTTATTCGGGCCTCGTCATCTTTCTTTATTGACCTGATATAGATACAACATGTCATCATACTATTGATCTACGTGTCATGCCTATTTTTCTGCCAATACAGATAGTCTTCCCACTTTCTGAATATTCTCAACTGAATATTCGGAAAGTGGTAAGTTCATTTATGGCGGGAATGCCTTGCCGACTATTCCCAACCATCATAATGTTTTCTTCAGAAGCCGATGAGATGTACATCCTTTCCATTTAATGATCGGGACACGTGTCCTGTTATAATTGGCTCTGCAATTTATAGCGTCTTTATAGGATATCCTGCGGCTGTGTCAGTTTAAAGTGACGGTTCCATGATGACGGTTCATAATGACGGTCCTTCTTTATAAATACCGTATCACGTATCACTCAAATTTTCTTCTTCTTTTTTGCATTAGTATTCCAACTTCTTCAGCAATTTCCCCCTATCTTTGTACTTTCACCATTAAAAGATGACTTTCTGTTCTTCAAATCCTTCTTCATCATCAGACCCTCGTAAAGTGGTCATCATTGATGAACTTCCTCCCTCTTCTACCTCAACTAGGAGTAGAAGAGGTGGTAGACTTCGTAGCTAAGGTTGTTTATCAAGTTGTACCTCTACCCCTTCCTAGAAGAATACTGCAACACCTTTTTCTACGAAAGCAAGAACTTGAACAACTCATAGATCTTCCTCTGGAGGTAAAGACCATAATGAACCCTTGCAGGAGCTTGTGTGTCTGAAATTTTTCCTCAAGAATTTTCTTTTATATCGGAATGTGAAGCTATGAGAAAATAGGTTTCTTTCATAGCATCACTTGACCCTGCCGATCGTTACCCTACTTTGATCCCTCTTGGTCTTCATTCCTTAGTTCGTCGTGAATGCAACTGGAAATCTAATTTCCTTGTGGTAGCTCCTAGTGTTGATGATCGAATAACCTCTTATAGTGAAGGTTATTTGTTTGTTACACCTACCCTTTTACCTTAGTATTCAAACCACCTATCGATCCAGTAATCATTGAGTTTTGTCGTTACTTCAATGTATGTCTTGGCCAAATAGGTCCGATAATGTGGAGAGCATTAACTTGCCTTCATTATCTGTCAAGCTTAGTGTCACGACCCAAAATCTAACTAGTCGTGATGGCACCTAACCCAACCCACTAGGTAAGCCAATTAATAACTATCCAATTAAAGGAGATTTATTATAAAACGAAATAATAATACAACTGCTTTTATACAAAAAATTCCCCAAGGATTGGTGGTACAAATCATGAGCTTCTAAGAGTAGAATTTACGAAGCTGGAATGAAATAAATACATCATCTATTCGAAATGCACATAAACAGATTTTTATGAATCAAAGGCTACCATGAACAAGAGGCAGCTACAACCGTAACGTAGGTACATCTTCAATTCTAGCTCTTGTCGAACACGGCAATATCAATATCCAACATCTGCACGCAAGGTGCAGAAGTGTAGTATGAGTACAAACGACAACATGTACTCAATAACAAAACCAACCTTAGGTTGAAAGTAGTGACGAGCTGGGACATAGGTCGGAGTCCGACACCAATAATCAGCAACAGTTCATATATATATATATAATGACAGTAACAAAAGAAGTAAATCAGAGATAAAATGCTTAGCTCGTTCACAGTTCAAGAAAATAGGCCTGCTTTACAAGTAAATCGGTCCAAATCCAAATCTTTTACTGAAATCGCCAAAAATGAGTAAGTTTAAAAATTGTGATTTCTCCAAAAACCTTTCAACAATAAATAAAATGTCTCATTTTTAAATGGCATGAGGAAAATACATCTCTATGCTTATATGTCAATATGTGTGAGAAGTCAGAAATAATGTGATACCATAGAGCATAAGGAAAATGCATCTCTATGCCTGTATGTCATGGGCCATGTCAATGCAATGTATCTCAAAGATGAACTCATGTGCTCACACTCTCACAGTACTCAATCTCACTGTCTCACACTTTCTACTTATCATGCTCAATCACTCGACATGCTCAGTCACTCAGTACTGTATATGGCCAACCTAGCCCATCGTAGATCCATCCCGAATATATACATAGCAACTGCCAGTCAGTCATTCAGTACTGTATAAGGCTAATCCAGCCCAGGAAAGATTCATACCCAAAATATGATGTTTTATACTTCAATACCACACAAGAGGGGGGGGGGGTGATTTGTGTGGTGTCCAATAATTCGCTTAACCCGATTATAGAAGTACTTGGTTCTTCTATGAGTTCCAACTACTACTGTTGCGGAATAATAAGTACAAAAATTAAAGAACACAGAAATTTTACGTGGAAAACACCTAGCTCAAAAGGTGAAAAAACCACGACCTACTTTCCAGTAGGATTTTCCCAAACTCTCCACTAAAATCACTGAGCCAAAAACTGCATTTACAAAAACTCTTTTGTAAACCTAGGATTAACTCTAATCTCGTTGTAGCACACAGTCTCAATTGTTGTGACAACATCAAGTTAACTCTAACTTGAAAACTCTGAGTACCTAATACAATTGCTTCTAGATAAGCTGAAAGGTACAATATGAAAACACCTACTATAATTGAACTAGAATAAAAGACAAACACTTGGAAGTGGTTCTTTTATCTGGTTCATATAGCTTCAGGTTTGCACACTTGAATCACACACGAACTGCTTGCAAAATTGCCTTGCTATTTTTCTCTCAATTCACGTTTAACTTCTGCTTATGTGCATTACATGTAAAAGAGAACAACACTGATATTTATGGAGTTAGTAAGTAGGGATTGACTAGAATTCTGATGCTACTCTTCCTTTGTGGAAGAGTTCTAGTGGATCACGACCTCTAACTCTATCCTTCTCTTAAGCCGTGTTCTCTTTGAGTAAGGAGTCTTTCTTCTTATCTAATATGCAACCTTTTTGATAAGGATCAGGAGATATCACTTCTGGTAAGTTAGATTTATCTCCTTCACGTGCATCTCACGTGCTTGAGTTGACCATATCTGTGCTTGACTAGGATGGACCTGGTCCATGTCTTAGTTCCTTTGTCAATCTTCAAAACTCTCCATTACCTGGGCCAACAAATTTCCCCTTTTTGATGATGTTAAACTCTGTGCTTTTCACTCACTTAAGCCCTGTCAGAACTCAACTTATTCATCAATACAAAGTCTGAAACTTTTAACTTATCATCAAGGATCAGGTTCATTAGGTTATAAACATCACTTATTTAGAAAATAAAGCACAATATTTCTTCCCCCTTTTGTTATCATCGAAAAGTTGCATAACCACAGTGTGATCCCCAGAATTTTAAAAATTACTCATGGCCATTGGGGCAATTGCAAGTGCAATCATGGATTAATCATCAGTAATCAACCAAACATATTCAAACTATAAAGGAAAAACAAATAGTCAACAAGAGAAAAAATAGCAACCTTCATTGATAGATAATATGATTCTGCCACAATCCATAAAAAGAAACAAAAATAGTTAAAACATGAGCAAAAGAAGAAAAATCCCTAATCTGGGTCACTGAAAGATCTAGAAAACTATCAAGGAGTGAAGGCTAAGGAAATAAAGGCTTGGAAGAACTGGAGGGCTGGGTTTTGGCTTGGAGAAGGTGCAACATGTCTTGAAGAATGCCATCATTCTTCTCCTTTTCCTTTGTGAGCTCAGTTCTGAGAGCATCTCTCTCATATTCAACCTTTGCAAAACGAGTCTGCAGCCTAGCTATCCCAGCATCCTTTGCCCCACTCTCTTGCAATAAAGCTCTGACCTTGCTATTGATAGGCGTCTTCTTAGATGAACCAGGTTCATTGAGAATGGCATTGACCTTATAGTCACAAGTAATCAGAGTGTTTATTCCAAAATTATCTTTGCTTGTGGCCATCTCCCACTTCTTCAGTGGCACCTTACATCGTGCAAGGACAGTAGTGAGAATAAACCCATAAGGGGTGGCATGGGCCTTGGAGCCATTGATAACCCTGTCAAGCAGCTTGATCATAAATGCAGGCCAGTTGATCTGCCTTCCACTTTCAAGACACTCCATCCACACCAAATCGATGTAGTTAGCAATATGTCTTCTTTCCTGCCTAGGCAGCAGACACTTGTTGACAATTCAAACAGGACTTTATGGCATGGCTTCATTTCACTCTTATACACGACCTTGGCTTCATTCACATCTGGGACATCAAAGAACCTCCTAGTGATGGCAAGGGCAGTGGGAAGGGAGTCTAGACTTGGCCATTTTTGCCTTGTGTAGTCATCATACCATTCAGAGGGAATGTCAAGAATTTCACCCCGCCTTTGTACATCAAAGAACACATGAACCCCTCTCACTTGGCTGGTAACTCTGCGATCCTTTACCTCTGCATTGGCCATGAACTCTATAATCTCATTCCTTTCCAGCCTGCCATCCAACTGAAGGACCATGTCCTTCCAACCCTGAGCAGCAAGAGCATCAACTAGTCGAACCATCCCTGGTTCCTCCAAATCCTTTAGAAGTCTACCCTTCAAAATGGTTCGTTTGCCAAATTCGGCTAGCTTGTCTTGTTCAGCATCAGATTCACTCTCTTTTTCACCACTCCATTCCTCCTCCTCAGTAATTCTAACTTGCTTGGCTTTGACAGCAGACCTTGTCCTTTTAGCCAATGAAGGTTCAGTAGTCTTAGATATAGATTTAGACTTCTTGGAAGAAGTCATGGTCTTCTTGGGCTTAGGGGTCTGTACCTCTACAGTTGTATGTTCTTCCTAGTGGAACAGTTCCATCTCATCTATATCAACAGACTCAGCAGGCTCTGCAACCTTAGCTTTCCCTTTGTCCATTCTCTTCTTCTTGCTTTGCGCCATAGCTCTTTGTAACTCATTCTCACTCTGCTTCAACATACTCCTTGTGGCCCTTCCTTTTGGTAGGGGAATCTCAGTAATTGTTGGAGAAGCAGCCTTTCTTTTCTTGGTAGTTTGTTCAATGATGAGAGCTTTTGGTGTTGGGATTCTCCTTTTCTTGGGGTTATAACTTGCACCCACTTTCTTCAGAAAGTCTACTAGGGTCTCCTCAATAGATGAACCAGGTTCATCTGCATGTGAACTTAGATTAACCATCCATTCAGCAGCCTCCCCTGAACCACTTCCCCCTATTTTCTTGCAACTATCTCCCACATTTTCATCCTCAGCCCCACAGATAGCTGGTCTACTCATTTTAAAGGTGGGTGAAGAATCTGCCACTTCTTTCCCTCTTCACCTTACATCACTACTCACACCCTCACTCTCCTTTTCTTTTTCACTTTTGTTTTTACCTCCTCTACTTCTTGACTCGGGCATTTCCACATTCATAACAGATGATAATAGGCTAAATCTAGGTAATTTAGCTATTGTTTATGCTTCCGCTTGATTATATTCCAGTGTCATAATATGGTTAATTGATGAAAAGTAGGCTCTAATTGTGAATTGTATACATTGCAGGATGAGGAGCTTTTGTGATGCTTTCAAGAGGCTATTGGAACTATTTACAAGCAAGAACGACCCTTCAGAGCTGAGTGCGCGCGAGGACGAGACAAAGAATGGAAGAAATGATGGCCCAGGTTCGCGAGCTCATGCGCGAAGTCGCGCGAGTTAAGGAGCTGGAGGCAGAATGTTCGAAGTCATGCGCAAAGGAAGCGCGAGCTCGCTCTAGTCCCAGTTCGGAAGAGACTTATTCAGGGGCAGAATTGGAAATCTGGAGGGAAACCCACTTAACCTATATAAAGTCAAGTTCGCCCAAGGTTAATTAATCAAGTTTTTATAGCATAATACAAGATTGAGAGAGGCACGAGGCAAGGAGGAGATTTGCTCATCAAGTTCTTCTTTTCTTTCCTTTGTTGCCAATTGTGATGAAAGTGAATCTATTTATGATGAACACTAGTATGAGTGGCTAAAACCCATTGTTCTAGGGTCATGGGTAAAACATGAATGTTGTTGTTTGAGGTCTAATTTGACAAAGTTGGTTTATCATATTGGGTTGTTTATTTAATTCTGCTTTTAATTATTTTGCTGAGTAGCTAACAGTAAAATACTATCTACGAAGCTAGAGTTGAACTCGAAAGTGGGAACTTTAGATTGCATATAGAATTAAATAGAGCAAGTGCTTGAACCCGGGCCTCGGGGAACGGATTCGCAATTGGGATAGACATATACCCAATTGCCTTGCTTGGTTGAAATACAGGAATTGTAAATGCATTCTTGTTAATCTTAATTCCATAGACATATAGGCATTGAGTTGACTTGAATAGGCGAGTAAGAACTCGACATATTCTTATGAGTAATATTAACCTTGTCAACCAATAACCCAGATAAATCAATTAGTCGTTTTAAGCTAAGAACGTAACACGATTGTTAACTAGCCCGTGACACTGGAATATCCTCTCCTACTGGTTGTTACTCGAAATCATCATTTGTTCGGTTAATTGCTCTAGTTACATTTTTGCTTGATAGTTTAGGTAGAAAAACAGTTACATCTCTATTTTGTGAAGAACCTCTTGGATAGATAAATTAATTGAGTGTGAATCAGTCAACGGTTCATCACAAGTCTTCGTGGGAACGATACTCTACTCACTACTCTATCACTTGACGATCACGTGCACTTGCGTGAGTATTTTTGGTCGCAACAAGTTTTTGGCGCCGTTGCCGAGGACTTAGAAATTAGCTACTTGACTGAATTGAGCTTTTATTATTTATTTATTCGAGCTTAAACTTTCAGTTCACTTTGTTTGTGCTAATACATGATTTTCTATTGAATGCGAAGAAGTAGAAGCGCAAACAATCTCCTTCCTCTCGATCCCGAAATTGAACGAACACTTCACAGATTGAGGAGGGAGGTGGATGCTAGAACCAGAATTGAAAGAGAGTTAGACATCGTAGTTCAACCACAGCCAATTGAGATGGCAGGTAATGAGGAACGCGTGGTGATTGAAGCCGCAAGGCCCAGTCTGGCTAATATGACTCACGCTATTGTGAAGCCTAATATCACTGGGCACTTTGAGCTGAAACAATACATGGTGCAGCTGATCCAGTCCACAGGGCTATTTGTGGGTTTACCTCATGAAGATCCGCAGAGGCACATTCAGAATTTCTTGGAAATTACGGATACTTACAATTATCCGAATTTTTCCAAGGACTATGTCAGGATGACACTTTTCCCCTTTTCACTGATCGGGGAAGCTAAGGAGTGGTTCAATAAGGAGCCAGCTAATTCAATCCGCACTTGGGATGATATGGCAAGGAAATTCATAATCATGTTTTTCCCCACCAAGAAAACAATGGTGTTGAGGAGTCAAATTATTGGGTTCGAACAACGAGCTGGCAAGACACTTCGTCAAGCATGGGAAAGGTACAAGAAGATGATCAGAGACTGTCCTCACCATTGCCAGACGGACGAGGCATTGGGTCACACTTTTGTAGATGGGCTAGATGATGCTTCAAAGATGAATCTCGATTCAGCTTGTGGGGGTAGTTGCATGGCCAAACCGTACAGTGAAATCCAAATCTTGCTGAATAACTTCACTGCTAATGATAATAACTGGCAAGGTGAGGGTGACTCATGAAAGGCAGTTAAGCAAAAATCAGCTGGGTTACTTGAGCTCGACGAGGTGTCAGCAATGAGAGCCGATATTACAAAGCTAGCCAATCAGATGACTAGGATGACAATGCAGCAGCCACAACTAATGCAACAGGTACAACAGATGACTATTTGCTGCGAACTGTGTGGCGACAGTCATATGAGTGATATGTGCCCCACGAATCCAGAATCCATCTATTATGTGGGGCAACAGAACACAGGTCCATCGAATCAGCAAGCACAATACGGGAATTCTTACAATCCAAATTGGAGGAATCATCCCAACTTCTCATGGGGTGGAAATCAGCAGAATCAGAATCAGTATAGACCCCAAGGGGGTTTCAATCAGCCTCAGAGACCACCCCAACAAATGGAAGAGAGCACCAACGATTTGCTAAAGAAGTTGTTGATTGACAATAAGTAGCTCAGGACCGACTTCAGAAATCTTGAGAGGCAGATGGAGCAGTTGGCAACAAATCAAAACACTAGACCTGCAGGCGCTCTCCCTAGTGATACAAAAAAGAATCCGCAAGTGAATGCAGTTACACTGAGAAACGGAAGGGAGCTTGAGGAAGTGCCAAAGAAAAGGAAAGATAAGCTCGTACCTGAGGGGGAGTTGATCCCTAAAGTGACAAACGAGCCAAAGAAGACTGCTGAAATTCCAGAGCCAGAGGAGGCGCCAAGGCCACCACCACCTTTCCCCCAGAGATTGCAGAAAAAGAATGATGATCGCATGTTCAGCAAATTTCTCTCCATGTTGAGCCAGGTTCAATTGAATATCCCACTTGTTGATGTGCTTCGTGAAATTCCAAAGTATGCTAAGTACATAAAAGATATAGTGGCTCACAAGAGAAGATTAACTGAATTTGAGACAGTTGCACTTACTGAGGAGTGCACTTCTAGGGTCCAAATAAGCTCCCGCAAAACCTTAAGGATCCTGGCAGCTTTACGATTCCTGTGCGCATTGGTAATATTGATGTGGGTCATGCTCTTTGTGATTTGGGGGCAAGCATAAATCTGATGCCCCTATCGTTGTTCAGGAAATTGGGTCTAGGAGCTCCAAGGCCAACGACTGTGATGTTGCAGCTGGCTGATAGGTCGATAGCGCACCCCGAGGGGGTGATTGAAGATGTGTTGCTGCAGATTCGGAAATTCATCTTCCCTGCTGATTTCATTATCCTCGATTATGAGGCTGGTGAACTAGTCCCAATCATCTTGGGGCGATCTCTCTTGGCTACTGGTGATGCAATTATCAAAGTGAGAGAGGGAAAGATGATCTTGAGGGTAGATGATGAGGAAGCAGTTTTCAATGTCTACAAAGAAATCCAACTTCCCCGCCACTATGAGGATCTCTCAATGATATCTGTCGTTGAGGTTGATGAGCAGATTCAGGATGCGAGTGTTTATCTAGACGATTCTCTAGAGAAAACACTTATGTTGTTTGATAGCCTGGGAATGATGAGGAGGTCGAGGAGATGATGCACATCCTTGATACATCTTGTGCATACATGCAGGGGATACGCCCCTTTGAACCTTTGAACATGCCAGAGGGACCTCCTCTAAAGCCGTCAATTGAGGAAGCCCCAAATTGGAGCTTAAACCTCTCCCATCTCACCTGCAATATGCTTATTTGGGTGACTCTGACAACCTACCTGTTATTGTTTCTTCTGACATGTCTAAATTGCAGGAAGAAAAGCTGTTGAGAGTGCTACGTGAGCACAAGCGAGCACTTGGGTGGACGATGTCTGACATTAAGGGCATTAGTCCAGCCTTTTGCATGCACAAAATCCTCATGGAGGACGGACACAAGCCCAGTGTAGAGCAACAACGCCGACTCAATCCAATCATGAAAGATGTGGTAAGAAAAGAAGTGACTAAGTGGCTTGATGCAGGTATTGTATTTCCTATCTCAGAAGCAAATGGGTAAGCCCCGTCCAATGTGTACCCAAGAAAGGGGGGATGACTGTAGTAGTAAATGAGAATAATGATTTAATCCCTACAAGAACTGTCACTGGGTGGAGAATTTGCATTGACTATAGAAAATTGAACAATGCCACCCGGAAGGACCACTTTCCCCTCCCCTTTATTGACCAAATGCTCGATAGATTAGCTGGCCAGGAATACTACTGCTTCTTGGATGGTTACTCGGGGTATAATCAGATTGCTATAGCCCCAGAGGACCAAGAGAAGACCACTTTTACGTGTCCTTATGGCACGTATGCGTTCAAGAGAATGCCCTTTGGTCTTTGCAATGCACCTGCGACTTTTCAAAGGTGTATGATGGCCATTTTTAATGACATGGTTGAGAGGTTTGTGGAAGTGTTCATGGACGATTTTTCTGTGTTTGGATGTTCTTTTGATAACTGCTTGACGAACCTTGATAAATTATTTGCTAGGTGTGAAGAAACTAAGTTGGTGCTAAACTGGGAAAAGTGCCATTTCATGGTACGTGAAGGTATAGTTTTGGGGCACAAGGTGTCCAAAGATGGTTTGCAGGTGGACAAGGCAAAGGTGGAAGCAATTGAAAAATTGCCTCCACAGATATCTGTAAAAGACATCCGCAGTTTCTTAGGCCATGCAGGTTTTTATCGCCGTTTCATTAAAAAAAATTCAAAAATTTCCTCCCCCTTGTGTAGGTTGCTCGAGAAAGATGTTCCCTTCAAGTTCAATGATGCCTGTCTGAAAGCATTTGAGGAGCTGAAGGGAAAGCTAGTGACTGCACCAATTATCATTGCCCCGGATTGGGGGCAACCCTTTGAGTTGATGTGTGATGCGAGTGACATAGCTGTGGGAGCTGTGTTAGGGCAAAGGAGAAATAAAATCATTCACTCCATATACTATGCGAGCAAAACACTGAATCCAGCCCAGAAGAATTACACAGTTACTGAAAAAGAGTTGCTTGCAGTGGTGTGGCGTTTGACAAGTTCAGGTCATATCTAGTGGGGACCAAAGTCATCGTCTACACAGATCATTCAGCTATCAGGTATCTGTTTAAGAAGAAAGACGCCAAGCCGAGACTGATTCGGTGGGTCCTCCGCTTGCAAGAGTTCGACTTAGAGATCCGAGATCGCAAAGGAACAGAGAATCAAGTGGCTGATCACTTGTCCAAATTAGAAAATCGGAACCATGTGGCTGAAGGGGGTGCAATCAAAGAAACATTCCCTGATGAGCAGTTATTGGCAATCACCTCAAGCACAGCCCCGTGGTATGCAGATTATGTGAACTTTATTGCAAGTAGGGTGACACCACCAGACCTGACACCTGATAATAGAAGAAGGTTCTTGCATGATGTGAGGCTCTACATGTGGGATGAGCCATTCTTGTACAGGCTCTGTGCAGATCAGTTAGTGCGGAGATGTGTTCCTGAGGAGGAGATGACTGCCATACTTCATGACTGTCACGTCTCACCATACGGAGGTCATCATGGTGGTGATAGGACCGCCCAGAAAGTTCTACAATCAGGTTTCTATTGGCCAAAATTGTTTAAGGATGCACATGCTTTTGTTAAGATGTGTGACAGGTGCCAAAGAACCAGAACGATCACAAAGAAGCACGAGATGCCGCTGCAAAACATTCTGGTAGTGGAGCTTTTTGATGTTTGGGGAATTGACTTCATGGGACAGTTTCCATATTCTAACGGTCATAGGTACATCTTGGTGGCAGTAGACTATGTATCTAAGTGTGTGGAGGCCATTGCTCTTCCCACTAATGATGCAAAGGTTGTGGTCAACTTTGTCAAGAAGCACATCTTCACACGCTTTGGTACTCCAAGGGTGTTGATCAGTGATGGAGGAACGCACTTCTGCAACAAATTGCTGAATAATGTCATTGCAAAGTATGGAGTCAAGCACAAGGTGTCTACTTCCTACCACCCCCAAACAAGTGGTCAAGTGGAAGTATCGAACAGAGAGGTAAAGCAGATTCTTGAGAAAATAGTGAGTGCAAATAGAAAAGATTGGGCCGGGAAGTTAGACGACGCATTGTGGGCATATCGAACTGCATACAAAACACCCATAGGTGCTTCTCCGTATAAATTGGTTTATGAGAAGGCATGTCACTTGCCCGTCGAACTTGAACACAAGGCCTATTGGGCAATAAAAAAGCTGAATATGGATGGGGACTTAGCTGGAGAGAAGAGGTTGCTGCAATCAACGAGCTGGAAGAGTTTCGATTGCACGCATATGAGAATGCCAAATTGTATAAAGAGAAGACTAAGAGGTGGCATGACTAGCACATTCAACATCGAGAGTTCGAGCCAGGGCAAGAAGTTCTTTTGTTCAATTCGAGGTTGAAGCTTTTCCCCGGAAAGCTTAAATCTCGTTCGTCAGGCCCTTTTGTTGTGGTAAGTGTGAAGCCTCATGGAGCTGTGGAATTGCGGGATGTGAGTTCAACTGTTACTTTTTTGGTGAATGGTCAAAGGATAAAACATTACTGGGGTGGTGACTTTGCACGTCACAAGACCTCGGTGGACTTGACGGATGCTTGAGAACGTGTTGAGTCGTGCCGCGACGTTAAATCAGGAGCTGGCTGGGAGGCAACCCATTGAAGTGTTGTAACTGTCGTGCCACGATGTTATATAAGGCGCTGGTTGGGAGGCAACCCAACGATAGTAGTAGTGTTTGATTTTGTGTTTTAGCACACTAACCAATGCAGGTGACGAAGGGCGGGTGAAAAGACCATCGACCAAAGGCAATACAGGTGTAAAAAGTACAAAAAACGAGTGCCCATTAGCGCGACTTCACGCTAACTTTGCGCAAAAGTTCGTGCTAACTGGGCAAACATTCTGCCTGAGAAGCACAAAGGCGCGCGAGCTCGTGCGTTTGTTCGCGCATCTCACTGCCTGGCCTACGCAAAGTAAGCGCGAGTTAGCGCTAGCCCGTTAAAATTCCGGCGTTTTTGTATGTTTTTTTTTCTTTTTTTAATTTGTTTAATCTTTAGACTAAACTACCCCCCTCTAATAACACCCCCCTTCAACCCTCCCAAATTCCAAACACTCCCTTCGTCTTCCCCCATTCTCCCTAATCCCAGCACCCCCGTTCCCCACCCTCCTCTCGTGAACCCCCCCCCTTCGAGTTCACTAGCATCTTCCCCATTCTCCTTCACCACAGGTATGAGCCCTAGTTTCTTTCTTCTCTTTTTCTCTCTTTATTTTTCATATTTGTTTGTTGTATTTTTATGCTTATGTTGTAGTAGATGTACTTAGATGTTGTGTAGAAATTGGTACAATGTGTTTTTGTGTTGGTGGATGATAAGTGTGGGGTGGAATCCCACTTGATTTGTGATGTTGATGACTACATGTGGGTGGTTATTGTTCTAAACATCTTCAAAGGTGTTGCGAAGGCCTAATGCCCACAAGGTGTTTGAGCAAAGGTCCCAATGAGCATGATTACGTAGTTGTGACCACTTTCGTGTGTGAAGTCTGAGTAACCGCATTAAGTCACAATATTTTTGTTGGGCTGGGCTGATGTATTCCCGTTTTGCAGGTATCATGGCACCATCACGAAAGCGCCAAGCCACTGGTCCATCATCAAGCCGCCAAGCTGGCACATCTAGGAAACAAGGGGCAGACCCTGCACGCCCCTATGACAACAACAAATTTGTTTCAGCTGAGGCTCAGACCCGCTTTACGGAGAAAGCCACTAAAAAGCCAATTCCGGAGAGGGGCATTGACATCCGTTCAGTCAAGGAGCGCTGCCCCCACATGTATTCGGAGTTGATGGCGAGGGGTTTGTAGACCTTTATTGATGAGCCAGGGGAGGCTAATGTAATGGTTGTAAGAGAATTCTATGCTAATCTGCCAGAGCATATAGACAATGTGGTCACGGTGCGCCGCAAGGCGGTAGATGCCTCCATTGAGGCGATACGCATAGCATATCAGTTGCCCGATCCTCTACCCGAGAATACGGACTTTTATGAGTATGGATAAAAAAAAACCAACAGACGCCAAGTGGGAGCATTTCTTTGATGATATTTGCACACCCGAAAAATGGTGGAGTGGATGGAACACGGTGAGAAGTTCCACTCCTCCTCTTTAAACCCCAGAGGGGAAGAGCTAGTTATATGTGATTAACAGTCGCCTTATTCCCTCCAAAAATACTACGGAGGTGAATGGACCCCGAGCTACATTGATTTGGTGTTTCGTAAAGGTCTTCCCTTCGATATGGCCAAGGTGATCCACGACGAAATGTTTATCCGGAGCTCCCAACTCAGGTATGGGTTCTTTTTCCCCTCTTTGGTGACTAAGCTTTGCAGGCAAGTGCAGGTGCCCGAAAATCTTCGTGTGGATGGGCTGGTAAAAAAAAGCCACAAGATCCGACCAGAAAAGAGCACCACGGTGCCAGCCCCAGCAGCAACAGCAGGTGGAGCGGCTGAGAGTGGCTCTGATGCATCGGAGGACGAGGAGGCTGAACACATGAACGTGGAGGGCGAAACGCAGGACCATGCGCCCAGCGCAACAGCTGCAGCACCGTCAGGAGCAGCGTCTTCTTGAGGAACTGTCAGGGTGTCCCGGTTCACAGCATTGGAGCAGGAGGTAGCTGGGCTACGCTCCTCAGTGACTGATTTGGGCATCCGTGTGGACGCGATGGATGACCGACAAGCCAAGTCGGAGAAGAAGTTCATGGGTTGGCTGCGAGCTCTGGGGCATGCGTGCAACGTAAGCCTAGACATCGTCTCCGACCAGGAGTGGGTCTTTAGGGAAGTTCCCCTACTTCACTGTTCTTTCAATTTTAAGCCATGAGGACATGTCTTTATCTTTAAATGTGGGGTGGGGGTACTTCATTGTATGTATGTAGTTGTATCAATTGATTGTTGGTTTTGTTTTGTTTTGGTTGTTTGACTTTGATAGTGTTGGTGTTAAATAGGAATCATTAGTTTAAAATAGATAGGTGGCTCGGCCCGACGATGGATCCCTTTCAACGGGTTTCTTGATGGACTGAGTCGAGAAAAAAAAAACTGAAACATTGTAGGCTCTTCCTGATGACGGATCTTGTAGGCGATTTTCTTGAGGGAAGTTAGTCTAGAGAAAACAACAAAAAGATTTTTTTTATTTTTTATTTTTTATTTTTTATTTTAGGTAGTGTAGCAACTCCCTCTTGGTTTTTCTTTAGGCCACGGTTCTTTTCCAAGGGTTTACCTTAAACCGAGTATAGGTAGTTTTTTTTATTTTGTTTTCTTTTTTTTTATTTGTAGATTAGGTTAATGGGCTAAGAGCTAGAGAATCAAAAGAGAACCCATAGCGTTGACACACCTGAACACAATAGAACCCTAGAGTGTAACGCTTAGTCTTGTTTGTTGACCTCACTAAAATGCCTTAATCTGTATGTTTGTTACTGAATTTAAATGCTCGTAATGGAGTGTCTTGATGAGCTGATCTGGAATGAGTCATATGCCATGTGTGGTGAGGTTTTTGTGTAGTCCGTGTATTGTACTTGTGTCCAGAACTTGCCCAATATGTGAGTTGAAGCGAAATTTTAGGTGATGCTTGGTTTGAAAAATGATTTTAGGCTTTCTTTGGTCCTTTTGAGCTTAATTGCTTATCACAAATAAAATCTATCCCTAGTTAACCCTTTTGAGCCTATAGACTTTTGTTTGGCACCCACATTACAAGCCTATACCCTTTTGTTTGTAATTGATCTTGTTTTGATCCTTTTACCTCTTAAAGAACTTTAATGGTGAGATGAGCGCTAAAAGAAGTAAGAAGGAACTAAGTGAAGGGTGGATTTTGAGTGGAACCAATAAAAGGAAGAGAGGTGCATTTGTTTTATAAAATAATACACCACTAGCGAAAAGTGAAAAGAAATAGAAGAATAAACTGAAAAAAAAATTAATATAGAGATGAGTACATTGTTGTCTTGTTCCTCCTAGTGGGTATTAATTAATATAGTGCTTAAAGAAGAAGGGAGCATTTTTGGGAGATACGGTTTGTGAAAGTGAAGTGGGTTAAAGAATTTGCGCTTAAAGTGATTGCGTGATGTGTTAAAGTACTTAGGAGGGTTAGTCACTATTCCTAAATATATCCTACCGGTCCCTTAGCCCACATTACAACCATGACAAAGTCCTAATTGATTTTAGATCGAGTGAGCCTGCATTAGTAGAGATTTACATTAAGGGCAAGCTTATGGTACCAATTGCATGCATGTGACTTCTTTTGTGAAGGTGAGTGATTTCTTTGATATATGTGAGTATATGACTCGAATGTGTGGATTGATATCAACTTGCGTTGATGTTATTGTGAGGGTATATGAATCGTGACGGAAAAGCAAGTCTTGACTTCTGTGTAGAGTATGTTGAGGAAGTATGAATATTGTATGGCACTTGAGAGTCGACCTTTGAGGCTAGGATTGTTCACTGCTAGGCGTAAGGTATATAAATTGTTTAGGGTGTAATGCATTAGGGGAAATGGTTAAGTGAAGGAACCTCTAGACAGTATAGTTTGATTACTCGAGGACTAGCCATGAATTAAGTGTGGGGTATTGATAATAGCCTAAATCTAGGTAATTTAGCTATTGTTTATGCTTCCGCTTGATTATATTCCAATGTCATAATATGGTTAATTGATGAAAAATAGGCTCTAATTGTGAATTGCATACATTGCAAGATGAGGATCTTATGTGATGCTTTCAAGAGGCTATTGGAACTATTTACGAGCAAGAACGACCCCTTGAAGCTGAGTGCGCGTGAGGACGAGACAAAGAATGGAAGAAATGATGGCCCAGGTGCGCGAGCTCATGCGCGAAGTCGCGCGAGTTAAGGAGCTGGAGGCAGAATGTCAGAAGTCATGGGCGAAGTCACGCGCGAAGGAAGCGCGAGCTCGCGCTAGTCCTAGTTCGGAAGAGACTTATTCAGGGGCAGAATTGGAAATCTGGAGGGAAACCCACTTAACCTATATAAAGTCAAGCTCGCCCAAGGTTAATTAATCAAGTTTTTCATAGCGTAATACAAGATTGAGAGAGGCAAGAGGCAAGGAGGAGATTTGCTCATCAAGTTCTTCTTTTCTTTCCTTTGTTTTTTGCCAATTGTTATGAAAGAGAATCTATTTATGATGAACACTAGTATGAGTGGCTAAAACCCATTGTTCTAGGGTCATGGGTAAAACATGAATGTTGTTGTTTGAGGTCTAATTTGACAAAGTTGGTTTATCATATTGGGTTGTTTATTTTATTCTGCTTTTAATTATTTTGCTGAGTAGCTAACAGTGAAATACTATCTACGAATCTAGAGTTGAACTCGAAAGTGGGAACTTTAGATTGCATATAGAATTAAATAGAGCAAGTTCTTGAATCGGGCCTCGGGGAACGGATTCGCACTTGGGATAGACATATACCCAATTGCCTTGCTTGGTTGAAATACAGGAATTGTAAATGCATTCTTGTTAATCTTAATTCCATAGACATATAGGCATTGAGTTGACTTTAATAGGCGAATAAGAACTCGACAGATTCTTATGAGTAATATTAACCTTGTCAACGAATAACCCAGATAAATCAATTAGTCGTTTTAAGCCAAGAACGCAACACGATTGTTAACTAGCCTGCGACCCTGGAATATCCTCTCCTACTGTTTGTTACTCGAAATCATCATTTGTTCGGTTAATTGCTCTAGTTAGATTATTGCTTGATAGTTTAGGTAGAAAAACAGTTACATCTCTGTTTTGTGAAGAACCTCTTGGATAGATAAATTAATTGAGTTTGAATCAGTCAACAGTTAATCACAAGTCTTCGTGGGAACGATACTCTACTCACTAGCTACTCTATTACTCGACGATCACGTGCACTTACGTGAGTGTTTTTGGTCGCAACAAGTTTTTGGCTCCGTCGCCGGGGACTTAGAAATTAGCTACTTGATTGAATTGAGCTTTTATTATTTATTTATTCGAGTTTTAACTTTCAGTTCACTTTGTTTGTGCTAATACAGGATTTTTCTATTGAATGCGAAGAAGTAGAAGCGCAAACAATCTCCTTCCTCTCGATCCCGAAATTGAATGAACACTTCACAGATTGAGGAGGGAGGTGGACCCTAGAACCAGAATTGGAAGAGAGTTGGACATCGTAGTTCAACTACAGCCAATTGAGATGGCAGGTAATGAGGAACGCGCGGTGATTGAAGTCGCAAGGCCCAGTCTGGCTAATATGACTCAGGCTATTGTGAAGCCTGATATCACTGGGCACTTTGAGCTGAAATAATACATGGTGCAGCTGATCCAGTCCACAGGGCTATTTGTGGGTTTACCTCATGAAGATCCGCAGAGNCTGTGTTCTCAAATGACTTCACTGCCTAATTATGCGACTGTTAGAAATCATGCCTATACGGACTGTTACCTGCCTAAGACGCATATCTATAAAATCAGCATTAGTAATTCAGAATTATGATTGTTTTCACTAACTTTCTACGTAAAACAATTAGATATCATGCCTATAGGATTTGTAACATTCAATTTGTCTATGTGTTAACCCAGAAATTCCTGCACTGCCCATGTATTACTGAAAATTAGAATAATTTAGAAACCATGTCTATAGGGATCATAACGATCTAATCTGCCCGTACGTTAGCCTAGAAAATGCAGCATTACCTGTTTGCTAGTGGGATCATATAGAGATCATGCCTATAGGACTAAAGGACTCTAAGTCTCAATTTTGAGATGCTTTACTGCCTAATACCAGAAATCAGTCTGCGTGCTTCCTTGTTATGTGTGGAGGTTAACACGAGCCATTCTTTGCTATTATGTTTGGTCCTATTTGTTTTGAATGCGCGATTAGTTTTATCACTTTTTGAGCAACCTAAGTAGGTCTAGAACCACCTAAATAGAGGTCCAAAGCCTGCTGGACCATAGGTATGAGACGAGTAGTGTACGCATAAGATACGACTTAGAATTGAATTAGAACACTTTAGTTAAACAACTTCAACATAATAATCGAGTAGCAGGAGATGATAGTCTATGCCCGCTGAATAATACGAACAACTCCTATCTAAAGGAAGTTGCAAAGTATTATTTATGTTGCACGGGGTGATCCTTTAGGATAAAAAACTTAGGACCCCCCCTCCCCCCTTATATACTTTCCATTTGTAGTTAGTCATTTAACATAGACCAATATATTTGTACCTTTGTAATCGCTAAGACCTGTACCAGTTCTCATGTGTTATGATAAGACTCTACGCCTTTTTAATATTTTCTTTTGTTTGTTTGATCACCTAGCCTAATTACATAACCCACATAGTTAAAAGTTCGATCGGGACCCATAGTTGGGGACCTCGAGGAGTGCCTAACACCTTCTCTTTGAGGTAATTTGAGCCCTTACCCGATCTTTGGTGGTGTTGACTAGTAAAATAGAGTTATTTCCAAATAGGTACCCTAACGCACCTTAAAAATTGTTAGGTGGTGACTCTTCTCTTTTAATACCTCCTATTTAAAGGAGTTGTCACATGTCGAAACCCGCTTCTGCGAGAAAACAGGGCGCGACGACAGGTATGGATATATGAGAGGATTTTGTCCTTGAGGCTGCAGTTGAGTGAGTCGATCGTCCACATTGACCCGCCCCTGCCGTGAGCTCATAGATGGAAGACCCTATTGTGCTGTGATAAGTAGCAACACATCTGCTATATTTATTTCATGATCAGTTAGATGCAATAGTGGTGCAACAGGTACTAAAGACGTTTGGTTTATTTGGTTTTTATTTACTCTGTGGATTACTTATGTATTGTTTGTTATTATTTTTACTTTTTGATACCATTCTCATGGATGTCATATACCACTGAGATTATGGCTAACTTACCAGAGTATTGCCTGACTGGTAAAGATTTGTGGCATGCTGTTGTACCTCTTACTTGCCGGGATGTGGTTAAATGGCACTATCCAAACAGGGTGATGCATCAGTTTAGTTTAGTCCAGTTCATCCCTAGGCCTATACAATGGGATTACAAACACTTTCAGAAGGACTGCAAGGGCCAGCCTACAGTGGCGGATCCAGCATTTTAACGTCGTGGGTGCTCACTGATAAAAGTTCTAAAAGAAAAGGAAAAAAGAGTTTAGTTATGGGTGCTCACTCAATATTTATCTAAATATTTTTATAATTACCTATACAAATTTACTAAATCTTGTCAAAGATAATGGGTGTTTGAGCACCCAAAACCAACATGTAGATCCGTCACTGCCAGCCTAACATTAATTGGCAAAAATTCTATTTCACTGAGGTACTACTATGGGATAGCCAATGAAGTTACATTGCGACATCAGAGGTCCGAAGAGGGAATGAGGATGACATAGTATATACACATTGGTATAATATTATTACGTGTCACCTTGTCGGGCATCTTGATCACCAGTTCACACAGGGATATCAGACCTTTATCGGAAAGAGTTAACTCCTGGTATGCTTTATTATATTTTATCGAAATTCACATGTTAAGTGTTTATGTTTTAACTTAATATTGTTACATAGGCTCGTGGCCTACACTGCATACACAGGAGAACATTGAGTGTCCAGGATAGAGACATTCCAAAGGTTCATGAGCTTGCACTTGAGTTGTCTCAGTTGGCTTTGGATTCATTTAAGGCTGCAAGTGAACAAAGTAGGGGTGACATTGAGATAGAGTATCCACGTGGTGATACATATGCAGAGCCGCATAATGTACCGAGGCGTAAAGGTGGCAGAGCAGGTGGACGTGGTGGGCAGGGATGCCCACATAGAGAGGGTTTGCTACTAACGCTCCTGGTTCACACGGGCACTCCTTCAGATGTCCTTCATATGACTAGTCAGGGAACGAGCATGCGCGGTTGGATACTATAGGTCATCTGCTACATGACATGCCAGCTGACATGATTGGGGGTTCACCTCCATGGCAGGGTGAGATGATCACTAGCGTCCCAAGCAGTTAGTATGCTATTCAAGTAGTTGTGTATCGACCATTGGGTCTAGAGTATTCATTTCAGACTCATTGCCCGATGCTACAGATGATGGGTTCTAAGTTTGTTCATTATTTACCTACAACATAGCCACCCACATCAACGCGAGCATTTTCATATTGATCTAGTTCCCTTTTCATTTGGCACATATTCGCATGTAGTAGATTGGTACGAAGACACAACTGCATTAGAGATGGCTAGAGGAAGGGGACAACTTAGGCCACAT
>NC_031989.1:103875837-103878046 GCF_001879085.1 Nicotiana attenuata | reverse complement strand
GATAACAAGCGTTACCTCATTAGGCTTGCTTTTCATCCTAATATTCAAGTTCCTAACTAGCCACTCATACTTAACATTCAACGGAAGTTTCACAATGGCATGAACACCACAACTATATGTAACTGTGCCGGCTTCATAAATTATCTCACTGCCCTAGTACATCGCAACCCTTACAAGCTGATCGGTTGACATTTTAAAACCTACAGAAAGTAGCAATTGCAATCAATAAATAATACTAATATTTGGCAATTAGATTACAAACAATGAAAATAATACTAACCTTTTAACAAATTTCGGTATATTCAAACACACCATACACATCATGAAATAATATCGGTATATTAGAATCCAAATGCATGTATTCTAGCATTTGTTTTCAACAAAAGGTGCATTTAATACACAAACCTTTCATTTTTCACAGAAAGCAGAATATGACAATGAGTCTTTCGTAAAGCGGTAGCGTCAGAAGTCAAATCGGCATCAGAATTTTTAATTCAATTGAAGGCGCGTCACTCTATTGAGCCTTCTGTGTAATTACAAAATATAAGGCGCGTCCGTTAATCGCACCTTCAGTTGATTTTAAAAGTTACACTGAAAGTGCAATTACTCAACGCGCCTTCTTTACAAATTACACATAATGGTCCGTCTGTTTGGGAACGTTAATATTACAGGAAGAAGGCTCGTTTGTGTTGCGCACCTTCATTATTGACGGAAAAAAAATTATGACAAACTCATTTATTAGAGTGGTGCTCCATTGCTCACCATTTAAGTCAAGCCTTCTAAAATAAACATGGCAAGGAGACAAAGTCATCAAATTTTATCCCAAAATGATATAAATATGCATGTTCAATCTGATATTGTTAACAGGGGAGGAACTTTTTGGAACTTTACAATATTTATGGAGGTGGTAAATGTACTGTTTTAAGGGTATAATGGAAAAAATTTAATTAACTATCTTGGTTTTGTAAATTAACAAGTAATTTGGAATAGATATTTTTAATAAGGGAGGCAAGTAGTATGGGACAGAGGCAAAATTGATATTCCATTTTTGACTAATGACATATCTTTAAAATTGAGAACTCCATCACGACAATACATGTTAGAAACATAAAGATGCTTCTAACATTTAATTCAAGCAAAGTTAGAAGCATCTTATGTTAGTTTTTATTACTC
This sequence comes from Nicotiana attenuata, assembly GCF_001879085.1. Lineage (NCBI taxonomy): Eukaryota > Viridiplantae > Streptophyta > Magnoliopsida > Solanales > Solanaceae > Nicotiana > Nicotiana attenuata. Next base: position 103,876,873 of record NC_031989.1, on the reverse strand, counting down.
CATCATGACACTTTTAGATTTTCAACTTTTTAATTTTAATCAGATATTTGAATATAAAATTTAAAATTTTTTAAAATAAAATTTATGTATTTGGAAATTACATGAGAAGTATTACAAATTATAATAGTTAATGAATTTGTATACGGTCAAAATCGAGGGAGCATGATTTTGGAGTCTTAAATCGGGCTATTGGTCCGAGTCCGAGTCCGGGAGGTTCGAAGTAGAGATCAGATCCGGCTGAGGAACTCCCGCCTCGAGGAAGCTGATCGAGGGCCTGGCGCGATCCGCATCGAGGGCGTCGCATCTCGAAGTCAATCAAGAAAGAGCGGGAATTTCTCAAGGACACGTGGACCTGGGCATTAATTATAGGATAAGGGTTGTACAAAATGGTACAAGTCCGTACTAGACCGTTATACACCTACACCAATAGAATACTTTACTATTCATAAGGAATGTACTATATTAGGAGTTCTCCTCCTATATAAAGGGGACCCCAATCATATTGTAAATGCATCAGATAATTCATTGCAATAGAACATTCGTATTCTTCTTGTCTAACGTGCTCTCCAATTATTCTTCAGCTTTATTACCTTTACTTTATTGTTCATACTTTATTACTCTTAGCTGACCTCGAGGTCCCTGAATAAGTCAAGCTCGAGGCCCCCTACTGTTACAACAACACTGATTTGGTTCTTTATTTCTCCTTACTTAAGCTCAATATTACTTGTATAATCACTAGTATTAGAATATATCACGTATCTTTAAAACCACGAAATATCTTTAATTGTTAAGCTCATTTTTCGAGGTAAACAGTTTGGCGCCCACCGTGGGGTAAAGATAATAGTGTTTATGTTAGTGCTAGTTTTCTGATAATACACGTTATTCTTCACACTTTTTCTTGTCATAGATTCTTTGATTTCAGGCTTAATCAAGTCTAGCACTCAAAACGCACCCGCTCACGACACTGAAAGACTTGGAGAAAACAGCGGCATAGGGCTCGGTGTACCACCCGTAAACCCTGAAGGAATGCCAAATG
>NC_031989.1:103750654-103754342 GCF_001879085.1 Nicotiana attenuata | reverse complement strand
TCCGGATCAAAAATCTCACCTATCAACCCGGAAATCGCCAAAATACAACTTTGCCAATTCAAGCCTAATCTACACCGGCCTCCAAAACCAATTCCGATCACGCTCCTAAGTCATAAATCACCCAACGAAGCTAACCAAATCATAAAAATTCCGATCCGAGCTCATATACAAATAAGTCAACTCTTGGTCAAACCTTCCAAATTCAAAGCTTTCAACTGAGACTGTTCTTCCAAATTCATACCGATTCCCGTGAAAACCAAAACCAACGATCTGGATCGGTCATAAAACATCGTACGGAGCAAGTCATGCCCGAGAATTGGCGATCAAAGTGCAAAAGCTCAAAACGACCGGTCAGGTCGTTACATTATTATAAAAGTGGGAAGCCCTAAACTGAAAAGTCAACTTACTTTATTACCCTTATTAAAACTTTTACTACCCTACTTAGAAGTAATTAAATAAAAAAGCAACGATTAGCAAACCCCAAACCAACGGCTTCATATACGAAGGGATGCCTTCTTGAGACAAGTTCTGTTACTCATTTATATATGAACGGATGCGTTCTTTCAGACAAGTTCCAAATAGTGGGATCTCAAGTAGGTAAATTTTTTCTTTTTTCTTTTTCATTGCTAGTTTCCTTTTTTTTCTTTTTTTACATTTTATTTAAAAGAAAGTTGAAGTAAATTTCTCAAGATATGCTTCTTTATGATTTCCCCCTTTTTGATTGCTTATTTATTATTATTTTATTATTATCTTTTTTGTTAATTATTGGCTTTTAAATATTTACCAACAGAAGGAAATAAGTTTTGTCAACTGTTGTGTTCCAACAATGACGGTTTCCTACGATTTTTTCCTATTTGGTGAAAGTTTTTTCTATTTTGTGCTCTTCCTTTTAATATGTGGAATATTCATATTCATATTCATTCTCTGCCAATTATTTCATATTTGTATCTGCTACATTACATATGAAGGAGTTTAGCTTGATACATGGAGAACGCAACATGGAACAATTCGGAATACTATATAATTAATGGTAATTTTGTATTTCCTTGCTTATTTTTTTCCATAGTGATGATATCTCTGGGCTATGACTTACTTGAATATAGCTTATGAAAAATTGCATTTACAACCATCTTTAGAGAATCAATTATCTGCGAAAACATACCCTGACTTCTCCCATGTATCTTTCATTTCTTGCGGTGTTAATATCTTGGTTCTTTATGTTCTTTATTTCGTTCATTTGAAACATCAGCACATACTATGGTTGTTTTTCCATTTTTTTCTATCAAGTTGGTCTAAACTAATGATTAGTAACTGTATAATTATTCAACGACTGGAAAACTCAAATTAGCTTTGGAAGTTTAATATAATATTTTAAAATATCCATATAATTTATGGAATAATAGTAAATCAAATTTCTGTTTGTAAGTTACGAAAAGTTCAAGCAATCAAGTAAAGAATAAGAGTACAGCGGTTGAAATCTCCGTTGATTTACATTATTTGTAGCGGTTGAAATAATATTTATTTTTTAATAATGAAGCAATTTTGAGTAATAAAATAAGAGTATCGAAATAGTTTAGATTTAAGAAGTAAAAATATTTATTCATATTATATATTTAAAAAGGAGAGATAGGCACGGACATGAGTGAAAAACAAATAAACAATAAAGTACTTAAACATGCAATCAAAACAAAAAAAATGGAACAAGGATAGGGAGAAATTCAAAAATAGCCAGATTTACCACTGGTCGTTGAAAAATAGCCAAGTTTCAAAAGTTATCGAAATTTAGCCACTTTAAATGTAAGCGAAAACACTGTTCAAAATCCGAAAAAATACGCCTGCAAATTTTACGGGAGTTCCAGCATAAGTATGCTTGAACTCCCGTAAATTTTACGAGAGTTCCAGGATAACTATGCTGGAACTCCCGCAAATTTTACGGGAGTTCAAGCATAATTATGCTGGAACTCCCGCAAATTTTACGGGAGTTCCAGCAAGTATAATTGTCCTGTATAATATACTGGAGTTTGGAGCACTGGTGCTCCAGTCTCCCGCAAATTTTACAGGAGTTAGCAAAGTATACCGGTCCAGCATAATATGCTGGAGTTCGTACACAAATGCACCAGAACTCCCGTATATTATACTGGACCGGTCCTTGTTGCAGCAAAATAGTGGCTATTTTTCATTGACTTGATAAACGCTGACTATTTTTCATTGACCAGTGTGAAAACTGGCTATACCATGATATTGAGCCTGGCAATAGGCAAGGGAGGAGCTAGTAAGAGGAAATGTGCTCATTTGAATTTTTTTCATTGAAAAATTATACTGTGCAAATAAATGTAATTTTATTTAGTTATATCACGATTGTTGAAACCACTTGATAAAAGGTAAATTTCTTATGTAGTAATTGGTAGAGATGGTTCAAAAGTTACTATAGAGCGTTATGACTTTCTAGTGTTTATTTTTAAATTTTCTTATAAGTATTGTTGGCTCCGCCACAAGTAATAGGGACATTTATTTGTGTACTCCCCTACATTAAGAATGAAACGATGATTATTCGACAATCAGCTTAGATTGCCTAAGAATCAAAGAAACGTAAAATAATAGAATTCACGAATATATTCTGTCTGGAATCTGTTTATTATTATTATTATTATTATTATTATTATTATTATTATTATTATTTAAAATGGACAGCATGTCTTCAATAGCAGGATAAGAGACCACTATGTATGAAAATTTCAACTTAATCTCTCAATTAGCTCCAATTGAAATTTACTAATGCATATTAAGTTATTTCAATCCATACTGGTTTGAATATGCTAACACTAATCCAAGACACAGCAAAATTATGAAATCACAAATAAAGGTTTACGTGTTCCTATTTGTGGGGGGTTACTAATAGATATTATCATATATTTTATATGAGACTCTACATGTTTTGACATTGGGTCGATTTAGGTTATGCTGGCAGTACTCATAATTAAATGTTGTTTGACTTAGGTATAAGCTACTGATAAAAAATTAAGTTCACCTTCTCCTGATAATGATTGTAATTATTTTTATTGAGGCATGACATTCTGGTCATCATAGAGAAGAATAAAAGTTAGGGATAGAATGTCCACGAAGAAAAATGTATCAGTGATTCTATCTAAGAGCAATATGTTTATATGATTGGCAATGGCATGCCTAATAAAATTTTAATCTTCACTAATTTCCTTGATTAACGATAATCAGGTGCTAAACTTTCAAAAGCATTCAAAATGAATTATTATGGACTTGCTAAACTATGTTTTTTTTTATATCGGCAATCTAATATCAATTATGTTTATATCAATTATCTAGTGAAAGGAGTCCATAATCTTCATCTGACACGTGTTTCTTTACCGAGTTTAATGATTAGAACTAATTAACAGTTTGAGCGTATTACCAAGCCAGCATGATTATTCTCCTTTTCTTATTGTATTAACATTAAAAAATTTGGAACCTGCAAAAAGTTAATAAAATAAGAGCATCAACCACAATCAGCTTCCAGAATATAGTAAACAAGCAAAGGAAGAAAAAGGAAAAATGGTATTGTATAGCCGTTTTTAAAATAATAGCAAAAAATGTATATTTTTTGTATATATATATATATATATATATATATATATATATATATATATATATATATATATATATATATATATATATA
>NC_031989.1:103729421-103747972 GCF_001879085.1 Nicotiana attenuata | reverse complement strand
GGCAAAGACGCAGCAATGGAACATATTGCAGTGAAAAAAACAACAGCACAAAGCACACGACAGCCTTGAACTCACTAGTAATGGACAGCCCAGAACACTGTAATGAAAAACAAGCCAAAAAAACTACTTTCTCATCCAAGCTACAAGAAAACCTAGACTTTACTCAAACCAAAAACCAAATAACAGTACAAAAATCTATCCTTGGCTTTGATACTTCGGATGAAACTGAACATCTTTGATTCGGACAACTTCATACCCATAACTTCGGAGGATAAGGAACGAATATACAAAAATTGGGAAAATGCTCTAATAATAAAAATATTCGGCAGACGAGTAACTTACCAATTCCTACAACAAAAAATATATGCCATATGGAGACCTACGGAGCACCTATCACTGATTGACCTTGGATACGATTATTACCTCATAAAATTCACTAGACAGGAAAACTACGACAAAGCATTACACGAGGGGCCTTGGTTCATCGGAAATCAGTTCCTCATTGTAAGGAAATGGGAGCCCAGGTTCATAGCCTCAACAGCATCACTGACCTTCTCAGCTGTCTGGGCTAGATTACCAGAGCTACCAACGGAGTTCTACGACTACGAGATTCTGCATAAAATAGGAAACAAACTAGGGAAACTTCTTAGGATCGACGCGTGCACCACTTCAACCACTAGAGGCAAATATGCAAGGTTATGCATTCTAACACCCATCGAGAAACCCCTTAAAACACACATCATAATAGGAAATCACTACCAAAAAATAGCCTACGAGGGTTTCAATCTTTTGTGCGAGCTATGTGGACGACTAGGACACAATACAACCAATTGCCCTCATACTGCATCTACCTCAAAGTCAAAACCTACCACTAACAATAACATGAACATGGAGGTTGATACCCTTACCAAAGAAATAGACCATTGGACAATAGTGACACATAAAAAAAAAGCAACAAAAAGAACATTGCCTACTGCTAACCAAGACAATGAGTCTGCTTCGCACGTTACTGGGCAACAAGGAAATGCTAGTTCCAAAAATGAAGGTGTACCAACTGAAAGATTACAAGGTCAACGTCCTCCACAAATAACCCATTTCCTAGCCAAACCAACACAAGGTCAACGTCCTACACAAACCAACACAAATGTCATGCAAAACCCAGTGGATATTAACCCATATCCTAGCCAAAACCATAACCCAGACAACATTACTCAATCTCTAGACAACCCTAGATACACTCCCATCAACAGGGACCCTAAAGCTATAGGCAAACCGAGACTCTACAATAACCCAACGGTCCCCCTGCCCAAAAGCACAATGGATAACCAACCACCCCTACCTTTATCAAACATCTCCACCTCACATTTAATGCCCCACTTCAATAACCTAGAACCCACAGAACCTGCAACAAAAAAAGAGTCAAAAACTACTACTACACATAATGGGCAGCTCCCTATTAACCAAGATACAATACCAAAATCTGAAGATACCTTACTAAGCTTAACTACAAAGGACAACAAGATGGACATAGACCAAATATCAATCTTAGGAAAAGCCCCATCAACATTAATTAGTGACAACAATCCTCCTAAGACTAGGTTTCACACCTCCAAAAAAGAAGACATCACCTTAAAGGATCTCCTGTCACAAATCACCCCAACAAAAACCATTGAAAAAATCCTATCAGACCAAAAAGCTGGAAATTTCGTCCCATCACACATGTACATCACCCCCATGTATAACAAGTTAAATTATTCATCTACTAACTCAAACAAGCCCTCACCATCCAAGCACCCATCTCCCATTCTGCCTACAACAAACGACCAAAACCATGGCCAGATTCAATCACACAAACTACCAACGCAGATACAACAGGAACATAAGGAACGTTTGGATGAGAAATCAAACAAGAACTCCTCACCATGCACACCATGCACCATACCCACCCATGAACCCATCCGAGCCAATAATCTACACGACACCACCACTTCCAATGAACCATGCTCCACAGTCATGGCTGGAGTTTGGATTGACAGGCCTCTCCCTCAACATGAATCTCCAATTGGAGGGGCAAGACATGTTGCAAACCACCCCTGGCTGGCCATGTACAACAACCAAATGCCCCCCCCCCTCAACCACCCCACCTTGGGGATTCACCCATCACCATGGAGCAGAATACAAAGACCACAACCTTCAGCACCTATAGGGCTGAGCATGCAATTACCTCTATTCCAGGAAACTATCCCCTCAATCCAAGCACACTTCCAGCAGCACCAGCCAACCCACAATGCAAACAACCCCAACAATCCAATGTTAAATATCAACCAAACTCATACAGCAACAGCCCAAACCCTAACTACAGTAGTGTTACCAAACAGTCCCCCTACAGCTGCTCAAACACAGACGGAAGAGGGGGAAGAAGAGGAAGGATCATCGACAGCAAGACGAGTGGAGTACGGTATGATAAGGGACCCAAAGACGCTGGTGTTCAAGGAAAAAAGAGAAAAAAGATACATCCTACGCTGCCCGCACGACTTGAGGAAATTCTCGATCAATATAAGAATTCTTCAAAGCCCCCCGGGAATTTACAAGTACGGGGCAGTGATAATCCCAACATTGTACGAGCACCACTGGATGAATCAAGACATCAGGGCATGGGGGAATCCACACCAGGAAACCCCAAGGCAGGCACAGGTGGAGACATCCCAAATCCCAAATAGGTCAATGAGTGTTATAATCTGGAATTGTAGGGGAGCGGGTAACGAGGAGTTCAGGAGGATATTTAGATCAATGTTAGACTACAATAGACCCTTTCTGGTGGCTTTACATGAAACAAAGTTAGCGGATCACCATGCTTTAATGGAAGACTTTGGTTTCACAAAAATGACCCAAGTCGCAACTCAGGCGGATTGGTAATGATGTGGAATGAAGCAGAGGTAACAGTGGATCAAGTTGCTAGCACGGACCAGGAAATCCATGCCATGGTAAAGGTAAAAGATTCTCCACACCAATGGCTTTTATCTGTTATTTATGCTAGCTGTTTATTGGAGGAGAAAAATATCCTATGGAATAACCTAAAAACAGTAGCAAATTCCTTTAAGGGTCCCTGGTTAATCACGGGGGACTTTAATGAAGTGACAGGTGCCAATGAAAAATTTGGTGGGTTACCAGTCAATAACAATAGGGTTTCCAGATTTATAAAATGTATTGACTACTGTGGACTCCTAGACCTTGGTTTTAAGGGTCCGAAGCATACTTGGTCAAATAAAAGTAAAAATTCTAAGTATTTAATAATGGAGAGGTTAGATAGATACATGGCTAACACAAATTGGATTAATATATACCCTGAAGCTCAAGTAACCCACCTAACCAAGGTTTACTCGGATCACTGCCCTATTAAACTTGACTTAAAAAGAACTATGCCTCGTGATAATAAAGTCTTTAGAATAGAATCAATGTGGCTATTCCACCCCTCCTTTAAACTTTTAGTAGAAGCAAATTGGAACATCCATAACTCTCTTCTAACGGCAATTGAAAACTTTACAAAGGAAGTAAAAGATTGGAACATAAACACCTTCGGGAACATCTTCCATAAAAAAAATGTCACTCTGGCTAGGCTCAATGGGATACAAAAATCCCCTAAATATTCTACTAGCCAATTTCTTAGAGACCTAGAATCTACGCTAACAGAAGACCTCAACGGACTTCTAAAATTAGAAGAGGAATTCTGGAAACTCAAGTCAAGAGTGCAATGGCTTAATGAGGGAGATGCAAATACAAAATTCTTCCACATTACCACAATGCAACGCAGAAGAAAAAATAGACTCCTTAGCCTAAGAGATGAGGGAGGAAATTGGTTTTACGACCAAAAGGAGATCACTCCTTTAATTACTGAATTCTTTAAAAATCTCTTCACTACAAGCCATGCCTCCTCCCAAATAAATCAAACGCCAATGTCCCACTATGCTACTCTTAATAGTATGGACCACCCTGCCCTAAGTTTAGAACCTGATATACAGAAAATTAAACAGGAAGTATTCTCCTTTAAACCATACAAAGCGCCAGGACCGGATGGTCTTCATCCCTTTTTCTACCAAAAGTTCTGGAATGAAACTAGAAACGCCTTAATAAGATTTTGTAGGGATACATTCCGAAAAAAAATAATGACGGAGGAAATAAACAAAACTTTCATCTGTTTAATTCCAAAATTTAAGAATCCGGAAACAATAAAGCAATTTAGACCTATAAGCCTCTGTACCACTGCTTACAAAATCTTTACTAAGATTTTAGTTAATAGAATCAAATCACTACTCCCAAAGGTCATACACCCCACACAAACTAGCTTCCTGAAAGGGAGAAGAGCCTCGGATAATGCTATCATCGTGAACGAAGTAATGGCCTACTTCAAGAGAACAAAAGGAAAAAAAGGGAAAATGTTAATTAAAATAGATTTGGAAAAAGCCTTCGACAAAATAGAATGGTCCTTCGTAAGGTTCTCGCTGCTATATTTAAATTTTCCTAAAGATTTGGTAGACCTAATAATGTCCTGTATTTCCACCACTTCAACCTCAATCCTGATAAATGGGTCTAGCACGGACTTTTTTAGACCCACGAGGGGGATTAGACAAGGAGATCCCCTCTCCCCATACATATTCATAATCTGCATGGAAATGCTATCTAGGCTTATACACCATGAAATTGACTGCTGCAGATGGACCCCCATTAAAGTGTCTAACAAAGGACCACAGCTGTCTCACCTATTCTTTGCAGACGATCTGATCCTAATGGCTGAGGCCAACCAAAATAGCTGTAATTCAATAATCGACACCCTCAATAAATTCTGCAACTATTCGGGCCAATCTATTAATTTTTAAAAATCAAGAGTAATATTTTCAAAAAATACACCCTCCAGAATTAAAGAAGACATAAGCCAATGCTTGTCCATGAAACCCTCGAAGGAAGTAGGAAAATATCTGGGATTTCCAATCCTAAATTCAAACCCATCCAAAAAAGATTTCCAACCTATTATTGATAGTCTTAACAGTAGACTACAAGGATGGAAAGTTAATCTCCTAACCACAGCAGGAAGAACTACCCTAATAAAGTCCACTCTTGCAGCAATTCCTAATCATGCCATGCAAATTTACAGCCTCCCAAAAGCTACCCCTAAAACCATTGACACCATCCAAAGAAACTTCCTATGGGGGAGTACTTCTGAAAAAAGAAAGTGTCACCTCATCAATTGGAACACAGTAGCTAGGGATAAGAAGGAAGGAGGCCTAGGGCTATATAAAGCCAAATGGAAGAACCAATCCTTTAATGCAACCCTGGCATGGAGATATGCAAAGGAAAAACAATCTCTATGGGTAAAAGTCTTACAGAACAGATATAGCACTAATACGGGCTCCTACGGGTGGAAAGACCTTGAAAAAAAAGGAGGATCTCACACTTGGAAAAATATCTATATAGGGAGGAAAATATGCGAAAGAGGCATCCATTGGGAAGTAGGTAACGGGGAATCTATTAACCTTTGGCATGATGCCTGGATTATAGACTCAGGACCTCTTCGATCCCTCATTCAGGGACCCCTACCCCTCAATGAAATTAACCTCAATCTTAGCTCTATTCTAGAGGAAGGCTCTTTCAACATCAATTCCCTCTCCTTTGAGCAACCAGAAGCCATTAGTAGGAAAATTTTTAGTACGTATGTAAAACAAAGTGAACCGGCAGTAGACAAATATTCTTGGGGAGAGGGACCTAATGGAGCATTCACTACGAAGGCTGCGTACAAAATTGTTAAAAACCAATCAAAAGAAGAAGGAAACTGGACAGATCTCTCTTGGCTGTGGAAGCTAGACACCCTAAACAAATTAAAGACATTCTTATGGACAGTTGTCCACAATAGGTTACCCACCTCCAAAATGCTTTTCAATAGAAAAATCACTAACAGCAGTACTTGTAATATATGCCAAAATGAAGAAGAAGACATGGAACACATGTTCTTCAACTGCCTACACTCAAAACCTATATGGGATCAACTGGGAAGTTCTTATAAATACCCGGATCAGCCACGCAACGAGCTCACTATGCATAACTGGTTAAAACCTCTTTGTCACTCGAAATCCTCTTACAACAGATACTTCACTAAGGCGGATATCCTGCCCTTTACTCTTTGGCATATTTGGATTCATAGGAACAATTTCATTTTTAACAACAATAAATCCCCCCTCTCCTTAAAAAACATCGTTAAAAGTGCAACGGAGTTTAAATTGTTAACAGAGTCTATACAGAGTCCTAACCCCACGACTACCATCTACATAAAATGGAAGCCTCCTGACCAGGGAACTTTTAAACTAAACATAGATGGCTCTAGCTTAGGTAACCCAGGAAGGGGTGGCATTGGAGGGATTATCAGAGACTGTGATAGTAACTGGATTGTTGGCTTTAACATGTCCATACCTCATGCTACCAACATATACATGGAAGGCCTCGCCCTTATTCAGGGTTTAAAAATAGCTATACAACAAAATATTAGGCGATTAGTGGTTGAAACAGACTGCAGTGCTCTTGTTAACATGCTTACCAACGAAAATGGTCCGTATCAAAACTTGATTACTGATTGCAGATGGATGCTTACTAGAGCAGGAGAGCCATAGGTCACTCACATCTTCAGAGAAGCAAATGGAGTGGCTGATGCTATGGCAAAAAAGGGAAGCAACTCGAACTTTTTTGGAAATCCTATGTTGTACTTCTCCCCGCCCCCTTTTGTTGTTTCTGCTTTTGAATTGGACAAGCTAGGAACTTTGTGTCCTAGAAAAGTCCCACTTTGTAATAACATTTAAACAGGGCAAAATAAAGATCTTCATTACCAAAAAATAAAAATGTTGTTGCATATATATGCTCTTTTAATAGGCCTTTGTAGTGGCAATAAATGGGATCCACGTTGAATAACAAAAGCGAGGTAACAAATGTTATTTTAATAGACTAATTATTTTGGAGACGAATATGAAGTTTATTTTTTATGGATTGAAGTTCTTAATAAGACAAAAACATTGTCAACTGCGGCTAGCTGCTAGAATTATTTATTTAATAAAGCATACAAACGAACGAATAATTGTAGCAATAATTGACTTTAATATATATATATATATATATATTCTCTTTCTTGAACTACGACACGTTCTTTATTCTTTTAACCGGATTCTCTCTCTCTGCCACCCTCTCTCTCTATATACACACAAAGAGGAATATTGGAGTTCTTCCATTTCCTTAATAAAAGAGGAAAGACACAAAAAGAAAAAGGGAAAAAAAGTTGAAAAACTGCATTTTGGCTTGATAGGCTCTGCAAAATAAGTTGCAAATATATGCGCATATATATATTATTATAAAAGTGAGAACTTAAAAGTTAAATGATGAATTACCAAACTGTCCTTCTAACACAAATATATGATTACAGGATTTTGGATATATTATTTATGCATGTTAAGTAGATTTTTGAATACAAATATATGATTAGGTACAATATGTATCTAATCAAAATAAATAAAAAATCACATGTATCTAATTAAATCTTGATTGTTTATTGTTGTAGGTTCAAATATCCCATCATCATGACCTCGATAAATAAGTCAGTATACAATATCCACATTGTTCACCCATAAAAATTTATACTTTATTCTCTCATGTACAATCAAATTTCTCTATAATAACCATCCTCGATAACAAGACTTCACTATAACGGTTTTCATTTGGAACTAAATTTTCATGTTATGCTCTAATATGTATTTTTATATCTACACTTTACTGACGGCTGAAAAATATTTAGATAAAAGTGGGGAGCTAGTAATACTATAAGTGGGGAGCTTAAAGTTTAATTTGAATTACCAATATATCCATCAAAGCTAAAAGACTATTTTACCCTTTATTCATATAATATTTTTTTAATTTATTATTGTAATGTACATAAACATTTTTATGTTTTATGGTGGACTAATATCCATTTAATTTTATGTTACAAAACATAAAAGAGAAAGACACTCGTTTCCAACCATTTCCAGGATCTTCAATATTCCAAAAAAAAACTGTTATTCCTGTGGATTAGTAATAAATATAAGGCTAAACTCTTTCTCGATCCCTTATTTTGGTCAACAACTTCTAATAGAAATTAACGAAACTTACTCTACTTTGTTATTCTTTGGCAACAGATCCATTAAAATACCATTGTAATGTGTGTTGGGGTTGTTACTAATGTTTTATATCTTTTCCAGTTGCTCTTTTTCATTTGCAGCAAGTGAAATATGATTGCAACAAAGAGCAAATTCATACTAAGAAGTGTCAAGATTGATTCTTGACCAGAGACCAGAGTTATCACAATGAGAAACACATACATCAACGGCGATATTCTCTCGCGGCAAGTTACTAATTTTTACTATGACATAATATTTTTCCTTTCAAGTTTTTTCTTCCGTGATACGCTTTTAATAACTCGAGTAATTTAATTCGATAGCTTTTCCAAACCAGTATATTGCCCTATTGATCGATGAAATCTGTCAACTATCTTTTGAATGACTGCAATTGTCACCGCTGCTTTTATTTAATCTTTCCTTTGTTTTTTAGTTTTCTTTTTATTCTTCTTACATAGTTTTATTTGAAGCAATCAAATGTTTAATAGACTGGTGTCTTTTTATTTAAGTAGAGCACAGAGCAAAATTTATCCTTCATGACTTTCGATCATATGAAAGTTAGATGCTAAACGAGGAATCATAGAGAGCATGTGTTTATAGTAGTAGTTTCATTGTCCATCTTTCAAGGTTGAGTAAATATCTAATTATTTTACGTTCAACTATCAACCAACTAAGTGAGAATAACCTTATTCATATGCGTATGCGGTCAAAATCGAGAGAGCACGATTTTGATGTCTTAAATCGGGCTATAGGTCCGAATCCGGGAGACTCGAAGTGGAGATCAGATCCGACTGAAGGACACTCACCTCGAGGAAGCTAATCGAAGGCCTAGCACGACCTACATCGAGGGTAGCACACTCTCGAAGTCAATCAAGAAAGAGCAGGAATTTCTAAAGGACACGTGGGCCAGGGCATTAATTAAAGGATAGGGTTTGTACGAAATGGTACAGGTCCGTACTAGGCCGTTTTAGACCTGTACCAATAGAATTCTTTACCATTATGAGCAATGTACTATATTGGGGTTTTCTCCCCCTATATAAAGGGGACCCCAATCATTTTGTAAGGCATCAGATCATTCATTACAATAGAATATTCTATCCTTCTCTTGTTTAACGTTGTCTCCAATTATTCTTCAGCTTTATTGCCTTTACTTTATTGTTCATACTTTATTGTTCTTAGCTGACCTCGAGGCCCCTGGAGAGTCGAGCTCAGGGCCCTACTGTTCCAACAACGTTGATTTGGTTCATTATTTCTTCTTACTTAAGCTCAATATTACTTGTATAATCACTATTAGAATATATCACGTATCTTTAAAACCACAAATTATATTTAATTGTTACTCACATTTTTTGAGGTTAACAGTTTGGCGCCCACCGTGAGGCTAAAGATAATAGTAATTATTTTATTGCTAGTATTCTGATAACACACGTTATTCTTCACACTTTTTCTTGTCACAAGATTCTTTGATTTCAGGCTTAATCATGTCTAGCACACAAAATGCACCCGTTCATGACAGTGAGGGACTTGGAGAAAACAGCGGCATAGGGCTGGGTGTACCACCCGTAAACCCCGAGTGAGTGCCAAATGTGGAGCCAGTTGATATCAGCTCCCACAACGCTCTAAACACGGACGCAGGCACATACCCCACAAGGAACGCACACAGGGAAGCCCAAGGCTTGGAAACACGGGGACTGGAAGAAGGAGTTGTCAGCCTCCAGGTGATATTCGAGATGCTGCAAGCTCAGCAAGTCGCCATCGCTCAGCTTCAGAGTCAGTACACAACTCCTAACACCGCCGAACCAGTAAACACGCAGCATGAACCAGTGCTGGAAAGGAAGCGTCTCGGGGACTGACCCCACAATCATGAAAATGCTCGAGGAACTGACTAAAAGAATTGAGTCAGGAGAAAAGAAGATAGAAGACAACGACAAGAAGGTGGAAACTTACAACTCCCGAATAGACTAGATACCGGGAGCACCTCCAGTTTTGAAGGGTTTAGACGCCAAAAATTCCTACTAAAACCTTTCCCCCCAAGTGCGGCTCCGATGCCCATTCCCAAGAAGTTCTGCTTGCCCGATATACCAAAGTACAACGGGACAACTAACCCTAACGAACATATTACTTCGTACTATTATGGAATCAAAGGAAACGACTTGAATGACTACAAAATCGAGTCAGTGTTATTAAAAAAGTTTGGAGAAACGCTATCAAATGGAGCTATGATCTGGTATCACAACTTATCTCCTAACTCTATTGATTCATTTGCTATGTTAGCGGATGCCTTCGTGAAAGCACATGTCGGGGCCACAAAGGTGGCCATAAGAAAATCGGACGTATTCAAATAAATCAAAGGGATGACGAAATGTTAAGGAAGTTCGTGTCCCGGTTTCAAATGGAAAGGATGCAATTACCCCCAGTCTCCGATGATTGAGCAGTTCAGGCCTTCATGCAAGGTTTGAATGAAATAAGCTCGATAGCATCTCGACAGCTAAAGCAGAACTTGATCGAGTATCCAGCCGTGACATGGTCAGATGTGCACAATCGATATCAGCCAAAAATTAGGGTCGAGGATAACTGCTTGGGAGCCCCCTCGGGTGGTAACACCATTCGCTCCATTTGAAAGCAAGATACAAACTCTCGCAACATCTCGTTCTCCCTCTATTTGATTTTGAAGACATCGGACTTCCTAGTAGCAACCTTGATGGCACCGGCATGTGCCTTTATAAAAGAATCTGCGAACATGGCGAATGAGTCTATCGAATTTGGGGATAGGTTGTGATACCACATCATGGCCCCCTTTGAAAGTGTTTCTCCGAACTTTTTTAGCAGGACAGATTCAATCTCGTCGTCCTTCAGGTCGTTGCCCAAAAAACACAGCTCACATAATCAGCATCTTGGTGCTCAAGCCATAAACAAAATCCGGCCTCAAGTCCACCCAACTGGCCCGACACCAACTCACAAAGATCACGTCTCACCCCTCGATCAGGGAATCACAAGCTATTTAGGTACATCTGTTATTGAGCGCTTACGCGCACGTACGAACACGTGGAGTGAATTTCAAGAGTTTCTTTTCAAGCTGAATCAAGAACGCACGATAAGAATTCAAGAACGTGAAGTTTTCCTAAAGGTTCTGCAGCCTCTCGAGGATAAGTACAGACGTCTCCGTACCGATCCACGAGACTACTAAACCGGCTCATGACTCGCGAGACCAAGTAACCTAAGCTCAGATACCACCTTGTCACGACCCCAACCCCGATCGTGATGGCGCCCAACACACTGCTAGGCAAGCCCGACCATTTACACAACCTTAACCAAATAACCTAGATGGATAAATAAATATTCACAAGTAAAAACAACAATTTAAATGTGGAATCTCTAAAATAATTTCAAACATTCGAAAACCCCAAGATAAAATACTAAATAGCCCACAGATCTGGTGTCACGAACATGAGCCTCTAAAACGGAATATTCACCTATCACAAGTCTGTCTAGAAAAAATACGAATAAAAGGATAAAATGGATGGGAGAGATCAAGGCTGCGAACGCCATGCAGCTACCTCGATACTCCCGGATAAATGCTGCTCCGCTAAACAAGTCCTCACTCACCCTGTGGTGTACCTGAATCTGCACACAAGGTGCAGGGGGTATTGTGAGTACTTCCAACCCATAAAGTAATAAACATAAATAAGGGTTAAGAGTAAGAAATCCTGGACATGCACAGAGTAAGCTATAATTACAGCAGCTCAATCTAAATAATATCCACTCAATAAAACAATGAAAACAATTATAGAAATATCGCAACAGATAAATAAGTAAATGGCAATCAAGTATGCAATGCAACACATAAACCGGTACCTCCAGTACCCCGCTGCGGCCGTGCAGCCCGCTCCATTTATTTAACGTCGACGGCGCTCACTAGGGGTGTGCAGACTCCGGGAGGGGCCCCTTACGGCCCAAGCGCAATAATAAGCCATCTCGTGGCATCAAATAGGCCCTTGGCCTTGTATCAAGATCATTATTATACCACTGCGGCGTGCAGTCCGATCCCATACTCAGTCCAAAATCACACAAGCCTTTCGGCACAGTAATATAAAAATATTCAGCCCAAACTTCATTTAAAAATATTACTTTAGTTTCTACTTTTAGAAAAATGGATGAGTTTACAAAAACAGTGTTAAATACCAGGACTGAGTTCAATATCCAGAAATATGGTAAGAAACCAGTAAAATAATCCATGAAGGATTCAAGTAGTTGGCACGAAGCCCAATTATGACAATTAATCCATTTTTATAAGGATATTACAAATCTACAATCAAATAGGTATCAATTTTATTAAGCGGGACGGACCAAGTCACAATCCCTGACGGTGCTCTACGCCACGCCCGTTATCCGGCGTGCAAGTCACCTCACATAGCACTACGTTGTGCAAATTCGGGGTTTCAAACCCTCAACGCAGCATTTACATTTATTACTAACCTCAAGCTGGCCAAAGTCCTAGCTTTCTATGCCCTTGACTTTCGAATTCACCTCCTCGTGCGTCGAATCTAACCAAAACCACAACGAATACGTCACAATATGCCAAGGGAATATAACCCAATCGAAAAGACTCGAAAAACATCGATAATCACGAAGTTTGCAAAACCCAAGCCCCGGGCCCACTTCTTGAAAAATTAGAAAATTAACATCAATGGATTCCTCATCTCGTCACGAGTCTATACATATCACTCAAATGCTCCCTCAAATCCCAAATTTAAATCTCAAAATCCCAAGCCCTAGTTTCTTACAATTTGGCTATATTCTCATGAATTTCAAGGATGATTCTACAATAAAATCATGTTTTTAACTCATAAAACTTACCTTCAATCGATCCCAGTTGAAACTCTCTTCAATCCCCGTCCAAAAGCTCTCAACAATGCCCAAAAATGGTGGAAAAATGGGTTGGGTTCGCGGATGGAATGTTTTAAAACATTCTGCCCAGGTCTGACCCCTCCTTCTTCGCGTTCGCGTACAGTATCTCGCGTTCGCAAAGGCCAATTTCCAGGCCCTTCGCGTTCGCGTAGCAAGTCTCGCGTTCGCGTAGGCCAATTTTCCTTCTACGCGTTTGCGGTTACTCTCCCGCGTTCGCGTAGCACCTTGACCCACTCCTTCGCGTTCGCGACTCTCCCTTCGCGTTCGCAAAGGCCAACATCACAGCCTCCCATTTTTCCTCTTCGTGTTCGCGAGACTCCCCTCGCGTCCGCAAAGAAGGAAACCAGATACCAGCAACCAGCAGTCAACAAGTCCCAAAAATGACCCGTTGGGCATCCGAAACACACCTGAGGCCCCCGGGACCTCAACCAAAAACACATACATGATCCAATACCTTATTCAAACTTGCTCCAATCATCAAAACATCTCAAACAACACTAAAACCATCATTTCTCATCGAATTCAAGCCTAAGTTCTTCCAAAACTTCCGAAATACGCATTCGATCAAAAACCCAACCAAATCACCTCCGAATGACTTGAAATTTTGCACACACATCCCAAATCATCCATCGAAGCTACTGCAACTCTCGGAATTCCATTCTGACCCTCGGATCAAAATCTCACCTATCAACCGGAATTCCCCAAAATACTAACTTCGCCAATTCAAGCCTAATTCTACACCGGACCTCCAAAATCACTTCCGATCACACTCCTAAGTCATAAATCATCCCCCGAAGCTAACCGAATTGTCGGAATCCACATCCGAGCCCTCTAACTCATAGGTCAATATCCGGTTGACTTTTCCAAAACAAGCCTTCCTTAAAGAGACTAAGTGTCTCATTTCCTTCCAAAAATCAACCCAATTCAACTCGTTCACACAAAACACTGATAATGAAGCATAACGAAGCAGGAAATGGGGGAAACGGAGCGGTTCTCATGAGACGACGGGTCGGGTCGTCACACTTTGTACATGTTTGAGTCTTTCTATCTTGTCACAGTAAATAGGGCACTGGACCTGCCTTTCCACACTAGTTATAACCTTAGCAATTGCATGCATTGATAATCCAGATCCCTTGGTACCTCATAGTGTTGTGATTGAATTTTTTCTTGTTGCCATACCTACAAGAGGTCCATTATTTCCAGATATTTTCCCAGCAAATGATAGTGGGTCCTTTTCCTTGTAGATTAATGTTGTTCAAACTACCTTGAAGCTTTTCGTTCTTTTCTAGTTCTCTAACTAACTCGACTTTCACTAAATTTTTACTTCAGCTTCAAGGTTAATTTGATCAGTACTAACAGTGTTCTGTCTACTACTAACATGTCGAGAAATGAGTTAATACGTGCAAGTACAAGTCCTAGACGAACTATAAATATACATTTTTTGCTCAAATGGAGAATTTCATTGATAAGTTAAGTACGAGAATTACAGCGGTGATTGTTAGAGTTGCTACTACTATTTACATCAAAAACTACATGCATTCAAGTAAGGAAATAAACATAACAGAAAACAGAAAACATAAACAAGAGAAAGTGGGGGGGGGGGGGGGGGTCTTCAAAATAAAGAATCCTAACAGTAGTGATGCCAATGGAATCAAAATGGCTAAGTTGTTGGGCGGTTGGTTCTTGGATCATTGACATCTACAGAATCATGAATCTCTCGGCTTGTAACTGCCACTGGATTGACCACCAAGTCGTGGGCTCGCCAAAAAAGTACAATTCCTCCTAAATGACCTATGCTGCAACTTGGATTAGATCAGTGTAGTTGAATTCCATGAGGAGATCACTGTGGTCTACCATCCTTGTTTCTGTAAGGCATAGAATGGAAGAGTATTCCATATGAGCAGGAATCTAAGGTTCCGGCGGAATTCTTGATTATGAGCTCCCGGACGGAATTCTTTGTCACGACCCAGATTTCCCACCCTCAGGAGTTGTGATGGCGCCTACTAATGGGAGCTAGTCAAGCCAACCTTAACTACTTGCTACACTTTCATATTTCTTCTTTTTAACAAATACCAAGTGATAATATGATAACAGCGAAATTTTAAATAATTAAGCGGAAGGTAACAACAAAATATCTGGAATCAACATCTATTACAACTTCTAAAACCTCAAATACCCAAAATTTGGTGTCATAGTGTCACAGAATGTCTAAGAGTCACTACATACAAGGTCTGAAGAAAATACAATAAACTATTTTTGAACAAAGAAAATGAAACAGAGAATAGAGATAGAGGGAGACGCCAGGGCCTGTGGACGCCTGCAGGTCTACCTTGGGTCTCCGGGTGGACTGAAGGAAGCCCTCCAACTACTGTCCGAAAGCTGCGCCTGGATCTGCACACAGTGCAGAGTGTAGTATCAGCACAACCAACCCCATGTGCTGGTAATTGTCCAGCCTAACCTCGGCGAAGTAGTGACGAGGCTAGGACCAGACTACCAAATAAACCTATGCAGTTTAAATATATACAGCGGAAAAGAAAATATAAAAATAACCAGTCAATGTGGGAAGGGCAAACATGCTGTGGGGGACATCAAACAAGGAAAAGAACAACATAACTCGGATACCAATAAGGAATCAAAAACAATAAATGCACGGCATCAACCTTCGTGCTTTTACTCTCGTCCTCACCAAAGCAAATATAATCAAAGGTGCACGGCATCACCCTTCGTGCTTTTACTCTCTTTCCTAACCATAATCAATAGAATCGGCACGTAATGGTACATCGTGCGGCACGGCATCACCCTTCGTGCTTTACACTTTTTCCTCACAATCATGCACGGCATCACCCTTCGTGCTTTATACTCTTCCTCACCCAAACAACAATCACAAACAATGGGGCGAGGGAATAAACAAGATTATAATAGGAATTCCGGCAAGGGAGCAACAATTAAACAATTAAATCCCAGCAAGGGAACAGCATCAACAATACCAACATACCGGCAAGGGAGATAACCAAACAAGCAATAATATCCCGGTAAGGGAACAATTTAATAACTCTTTCTCTTTTCACTTTCACTTCACAACTCGCTTTACCACTTGAGCCAATGCTCCAAAGGGTTTAATCAACTCACTTACTTTCACAAATTCGTAATATAACTTGAGCCATTGCTCCACAATGTTCAAAAGTCACAATTACTTCCTTAACTTTTCACAACAAAGAGAAATCACTTCTAAAGTATAGATTATTCAACGAAATCATGAAAATTACATTATAAGACTCACGGTCATGCTAGACACCAACGTATAGATACTCGTCACCATGCCTATACGTCGTATTCAACAATAATCACGTAGCAAATAGAACTCGACTCCTAATCCCTCAAGCTAAGGTTAGACCAAACACTTACCTTGAACTTCCACGGCCAACTCAATCCTCAAAAACCACCTTTCCTTTCGAATTCGGCTCCAAATCAATTGTATCTATACATAAATGACTTCATAGCATCAAATAATGCTAAACAATTCGAATCCAATGCCTAATTATAGCTTTCCAATCATTCTTCCCAAAACCCCAAAAATCGACCCCGGGCACGCTTGGTCAAAACACGAGGTTCGGACCAAAATCGAATCCCCCATTCACCCACGAGCCCAAATATATAATTATTTCTAGAATTCAACCCCAAAACGAGGACTAAATCAGCATTAATCAAAAAGCCCTAGTTCTACCCAAATCCCTAATTTTCTACCCTTAATTACATGTTTTAGGCCTAGAAATCTAGTGGGTGTTAATGAAAAGTGAAGAAAACAAGTTAAATATTACTTACCCAAGAATTTTTGGTGAAGAAGTGCTTCAAGAATTGCCTAAGAGTTTTGGAGAAGAAAGGGTTTATGAAATTTTTATGAAATCCCGTAAGGCTACTGTCTTGGAAATTTAAAATTTAACTGGGCGAATTTACTCTTCGCTATCGCGACAGACCCTTTGCGTTCGCGATGGGTCAGGCTGGTTAAGCCTTCGCGTTCGCGTAGACGGGCTCACGTTCGCGAAGCTTTAGCTTCTCGAGCCCTCGCGTTCGCGGACCAATGTTCGCGTTCGCGATGCACAAATGGTGACCCCTCCTCAATTACCTTACGCATTCGCGTCACACAGGTCGCGTTCGCGATGAGCAATCCCCCAAGGCTCTGCATTCGCGACTGTGGCTTCGCATTCGCAATAGACAAAAATACCCCTGCCCCCATTTACCATACGTGATCGCGAGAGTGACTACGCGATCGCAAAGAACAACAGGCCTGGGCACCTGTTGAAGATTTTCTGCAATTTTTCCTAAGTTCAAAACTTCCCGAATCACATCTGAAACACACCCGAGCCCTCGGGGCTCCTAACCAAACACACGTACTAACTAAACAACATCATACGAACTTATCCATGCGATCAAATCGCCAAAATAACCTCAATAACAATGAATCAAACCTCAAAATCAAGAACTTTTTCTCAAACTTCATCAAGTATCAAATTTAGCAATTTAAGTCTGAATCACGTCAAACGACGTCCATTTTCAACCAAATTTTACAGGAATGACTTAAACCATATATAAGACCTGTACTGGGCGCCGAAACCAAAATACGGGCCCGATACCAACACGTTCTATTCAAATTTCATTTCAAATTTCTTAAACAATTTTAGAAAACAATTTTACTTAAAAATTCCTTTCTCGGGCTTGGAACCTCGAAATTCGATTCCGGGCATATGCCCGAGTCCCATATTTTCCTACGGACCCTCCGGGACTGTCGGATCACAGGTCTGGGTCAGTTTACCCAAAATGTTTACCGAAGTCAAATTTACTCATTTTATAATCAAAACTTAGCATTTTTCACAGGTTTTCATATCTAAGCCTTCCGACTAAGCGCCCAGACTGCGCATGCAAATCGAGGCAACTCTAAATGAGGTTTTCAAAGCCTCGGAAACATAGAATTTAATTTAACACAAGTGATGAGCGTTTGGATCATCACATTCTCCACCTCTAAAATAACCGTTCGTCCATGAACGGACATAAGAAAGTAGTACCTGTGTCGGGAAAAAGATGGGGATAACGGCTCCGCATATCGGACTAAGACACCCAGGTCGATGCCTCGGCAGGCTGACCTATCCATTGAACACAAGGAAAACTCTTCGACCTCAACTAACGAACCTGCCGGTCTAGAATAGCTACCGGCTCCTCCTTATATGACAAGTCCTTGTCCAACTGGGCAATGCTGAAATCTAACACATGGGATGGATCGCCGTGATACCTCCGAAGCATGGACACATGAAACACTGGATGCACGGCTGATAAGCTCAGCGACAATGCAAGTCTATAAGCCACCTCTCCCACTCGCTCAAGAATCTCAAATGGACCAATGAACCTAGGGCTAAGCTTGCCCTTCTTCCCAAATCTCATCACGCCCTTCATAGGCGACACTCGGAG
>NC_031989.1:103666991-103727789 GCF_001879085.1 Nicotiana attenuata | reverse complement strand
CGTACCACCTACCCCAAACATAATACTACGTAAACGTCAACCATGTACTAAGAGACAAACAAATACTACACGAGTCTCAAGACCCCCAATCACCACAATACAAGAACGATGGACTCGATCGACCATAATAGAATCACCCACCGGTGTAGACACATAAACAGGAACACTCAATGAATCACTAGGCATGACCAGGTACGGTGCAAAATAAGATGACACATACGAATACGTAGACCCTGGATCAAATAACACTGAAGCATCTCCATCACAAACCAGAACCGTACCTGTAATAACTGGAAGCCTCAGCCTCGGGCCTGGCCTGAAGAGCATAACATCGGGGCTGGGCCTCACCACCCTGAACCACATCTCTGGGTCGGCCTGCTGCTGGCTGGCCTCCACCTCTAGCGGCCTGAGCTCGACCTCTAGTACCTGTACCTCCACCTCTAGCACCTCTACCCCCACCTCTAGCTTGCTGGGCGGGCTGTGGAACATCTAGTGCATGTACCATGGCACGAGAACCCTGATGCTGAGAGCTGCCCGGTGCTCGAGGGCAAAACCTGGCAATGTGACCCGGATCACCACAAGTGTAACAAGCCCTCGGCTGCTGAGACTGATGGCCCTGACGACCTGAATGACCACCCCGAAAACTCTGAAGCGGCGGTGCACTGATAGGAGCAGGTGGTGCACTGTAGGACTGCTGATCGGAATACTGCATCTGGGGACCACGGCCACCTGAAGCTCCGTGAGAAACCTGAAGTGCTGACTGATAAGGCCTAGGAGGATGGCCTCTACCATATGAATCTCTGCCTCCAGACGAGGCACCACTGAATCTGCCTGACTGACGGGGTCTCTTGTCTGCCCTGTGACCACCCCCCTGTGATAATACCATCTCAACTCTCCGGGCCACATTGGCCGCCTCCTGGAAGGATATCTCACTCCCAGCCTCTCTAGCCATCTGGAGACGAATCGGCTGAATGAGTCCATCAATAAACCGTCTCACTCTCTCCCTCTCAGTGGGAAGTATGATAAGAGCATGGCGAGCCAAATCAATGAATCTGGTCTCGTACTGGGTGACAGTCATGGATCCCTGCTGAAGGCGCTCGAACTGCCTCCGATAGGCCTCTCGCTGTGTAATAGGGAGAAACTTCTCCAGAAATAGCTGTGTGAACTGCTCCCAGGTCAAGGCTGGCGATCCTGCTGGTCTAGCTAAGCAATAATCCCTCCACCAAGTCTTGGCGGATCCAGACAAGCGAAATGTAGCAAAATCAACCCCATTGGACTCAACAATCCCCATGTTCCGAAGAACCTCGTGACAACTGTCCAGATAATCCTGGGGATCCTCAGTAGATGCACCGCTGAAGGTAGTAGTGAAGAGCTTGGTAAACCTGTCCAATCTCCACAAAGCATCGGCAGACATGGCTGCACCATCGCCGGTCTGAGCTACCACACCCGGCTGAACCGCTCCAACTAGATGAGTTGCTGGAGTCTGAAACTGGGGAGCTATCTGCTCCGAAGTGCGAGTAGCAGGAGTCTGGGCTCCTCCTCCAGCCTGAGAGACGGATGGTGCTACAGGAAGTAAACTTGCGTTGGTGACACTCTCCATGAGGCCCACTAGACGGACCAGAGCATCCTGAAGAACTGGGGTGGCAATAAACCCCTTTGGGACCTGAGCTGGGCCCACCGGAACTGCTGGTGCCGGAACCTCGTCATCAAAGTGAGGCTCCGCTGCTGGTGCTGCTGCTCGGGGCTGAGCTCTGCCCCTACCTCGGCCTCTAGCACGGCCTCGGCCTCGCCCTCCGCCCCTCGTGGGAGCTGCTGCTGGGGGCTCGGGCTGCTGATCGGTAGATGAGGAAGTGCGTGTTCTCGCCATCTGCGAAAGAACACAGTAGAAATTCAATTAGCATTGGGAAACCAAACCGCACGACAAGAAATAACAAATTTGAGATTTTTCCTAACTCTGTAGCCTCTGGGGGATAAATACAGATGTCTCCATACCGATCCCTCAGACTCTACTAAGCTTGTCTGTGAACTGTGAGACCGATGTAACCTAGAGAGCTCTGATACCAACTTGTCGCGACCTGGATTTCTCACCCTCGGGAGTCGTGATGGCGCCTACTAATGGGAGCTAGGCAAGCCAACCTTAACTACTTGCTACACTTTCATATTTCTTCTTTTTAACAAATACCAAGTGATAATATGATAACAGCGAAATTATAAATAATTAAGCGGAAGGTAACAACAAAATATCTGGAATCAACATCTATTACAACTTCTAAAACCTCAAATACCCAAAATTTGGTGTCATAGTGTCACAGAATGTCTAAGAGTCACTACATACAAGGTCTGAAGAAAATACAATAAACTATTTTTGAACAAAGAAAATGAAACAGAGAATAGAGATAGAGGGAGACGCCAGGGCCTGTGGACGCCTGCAGGTCTACCTTGGGTCTCCGGGTGGACTGAAGGAAGCCCTCCAACTACTGTCCGAAAGCTACGCCCGGATCTGCACACAGTGCAGAGTGTAGTATCAGCACAACCGACCCCATGTGCTGGTAAGTGTCCAACCTAACCTCGGCGAAGTAGTAACGAGGCTAGGACCAGACTACCAAATAAACCTGTGCAGTTTAAATATATACAGAGGAAAAGAAAATATAAAAATAACCAGTCAATGTGGGAAGGGGAAACATGATGTAGGGGAGATAACAGTTCTGAATAGAAGGCATCAAACCAGGAAAAGAACAACATAACTCGGATACCAATAAGGAATCAAAAACAATAAATGCACGGCATCACCCTTCATGCTTTTACTCTCGTCCTCACCAAAGCAAATATAATCAAAGGTGCACGGCATCACCCTTCGTGCTTTTACTCTCTTTCCTCACAATAATCAATAGAATCGGCACAGAATGGTACATCGTGCGGCACGGCATCATCCTTCGTGCTTTACACTTTTTCCTCACAATCATGCACTGCATCACCCTTCGTGCTTTATACTCTTCCTCACCCAAACAACAATCACAAACAATTGGGCGAGGGAATAAACAAGATTATAATAGGAATCCCGGCAAGGGAGCAACAATTAAATAATTAAATCCCGGCAAGGTAACAACATCAACAATACCAACATACCGGCAAGGGAGATAACCAAACAAGCAATAAAATCCCGGCAAGGGAACAATTTAATAACTCTTTCTCTTTTCACTTTCACTTCACAACTCGCTTTACCACTTGAGCCAATGCTCCAAAGGGTTTAATCAACTCACTTACTTTCACAAATTCGTAATATAACTTGAGCCATTGCTCTACGATGTTAAAAAGTCACAATTACTTCCTTAAGTTTTCACAACAAAGAGAAATCACTTCTAAAGTATAGATTAATCAACGAAATCATGAAAATCACATTATAAGACTCACGGTCATGCTAGACACCAACGTATAGATACTCGTCACCATACCTATACGTCGTATTCAACAATAATCACGTAGCAAATAGGACTCGAATCCTAATCCCTCAAGCTAAGGTTAGACCAAACACTTACCTCGAACTTCCACGGACAACTCAATCCTCAAAAACCACCTTTCCTTTCAAATTCGGCTCCAAATCAATTGTATCTATACATAAATGACTTCATAACATCAAATAATGCTAAACAATTCGAATCCAATGCCTAATTATAGCTTTCCAATCATTCTTCCCAAAAACCCAAAAATCGACCCCGGGCCTGCTTGGTCAAAACATGAGGTTCGGACAAAAATCAAATCCCCCATTCACCCACGAGCCCAAATATATAATTATTTTCAGAATTCGACTCCAAAACGAGGTCTAAATCACCATTAATCAAAAAGCCCTAGTTCTACCCAAATCCCTAATTTTCTACCCTTAATTACATGTTTTAGGCCTAGAAATCTAGTGGGTGTTAATGGAAAATGAAGAAAACAAGTTAAATATCACTTACCCAAGAAGTTTTGGTGAAGAAGTGCTTCAAGAATCGCCTAAGAGCTTTGGAGAAGAAAGAATTTATGAAATTTTTATGAAATCCCGTAAGGCTACTGTTCTGGAGATTTAAAATTTAACTGGGCGAATTTACTCTTCGCGATCGCGACAGACCCTTCGCGTTCGCGATGGGTCAGGCTGGTTAAGCCTTCGCGTTCGCGTAGACGGGCTCGCGTTCGCGAAGCTTTAGCTTCTCGAGCCCTCGCGTTCGCGATGCACAAATGGTGACCCCTCCCCAATTACCTTACGCGTTCGCGTCACACAGGTCGCGTTCGCGATGAGCAATCCCCCAAGGCTCCGCGTTCGCGACTGTGGCTTCGCGTTCGCAATAGACAAAAATACCCCTGCCCCCATTTACCTTACGCGATCGCGAAAGTGACTACGCGATCGCGAAGAATAACAGGCCTGGGCACCTGTTGCAGATTTTCTGCAATTTTTCCTAAGTTCAAAACTTCCCGAATCACATCCGAAACACACCCGAGCCCTCGGGGCTCCTAACCAAACACACGTACTAACTCAACAACATCATACGAACTTATCCGTGCGATCAAATCGCCAAAATAACCTCAATAACAATGAATCAAACCTCAAAATCAAGAACTTTTTCTCAAACTTCATCAAGTATCAAATTTAGCAATTTAAGTCCGAATCAAGTCAAACGACGTCCATTTTCAACGAAATTTTACAGGAATGACTTCAACCATATATAAGACCTGTACCGGGCGCCAGAACCAAAATACGGGCCGATACCAACACGTTCTAATCTAATTTCCTTAAACAATTTTACTTAAAATTTTATTTCTCGGGCTTGGGACCTCGGAATTCGATTCCGGGCATACGCCCAAATCTCATATTTTCCTACGGACCCTCCGGGACCATCGAATCACGGGTCCGGGTACGTTTACCCAAAATGTTGAGCGAAGTCAAATTTACTCATTTTATAATCAAAACATAGCATTTTTCACAGATTTTCATATCTAAGTCTTCCGGCTAAGTGCTCGGACTGCGCACACAAATTAATACGATTCCAAAAGTAAGTGCGGTAATAAAAAGGGTGGAGGGTTATCAAAAACTACAATATATAGGAGGGTTGGACCTGTGGCATCCCTCTATTATCTCTTCTTTATAATGGAGGGATGTAAGTAAGTATATTTAGTTCACACGGATCGCACGCCACTACATTACAAAATATAAAAACAACAGAAAATCTTATTTTACAGCTTGTGTCGAAAGCTATAATGGTATATCTCTATATGAAAAAGGACACAAATATTATAAATAAGTAATCACTAACGGAAGAAAGTACAATGGTGGGGTTGACAAGGAAATTCAAATGCAAGATTCTTCTTTTAAAAAAAGTTTGACGCCGTGAAATCACTATTGGCAAGGTTGATAAGGAGTAGCGATCAAGTGTAGGCCATTCTTTCTAGCACAAGCTACTCCAGCCGCCTCAGTCAAGTCCAATTCACTTGGATTGATTCCAGCTGGGAGTTTCCAGTCAAAGTGATACAACAATTGAGCCAGTGGAAAATAAACATTTGCTAAACCAAATGATATTCCAGGGCAAATTCTCCTTCCGCTACCAAAGGGAAGATATTCATAATTATTACCAATATAATCCATAGAGTTGTGCTCAAATCTCTCAGGTTTAAAGCTTTCTGCGTCATCCCAATATTTTGGATCTCTTCCTATAGCCCAAGCATTAACCACGACTTTTGTTTTCAAAGGAATAATGTAGCCATTTAAGTCGGTTTCTTCTCTACATTCTCTTGGGAGCAAAAGAGGTAATGGAGGGTGGAGTCTGAAAGTTTCTTTAATGACCAACTTTAGGTATTTGAACTCCTCGACATCAATTTCATCAAAAGTTTCTTTCCCTCCTAAGATTTCTCTTACCTCTGCTTGAGCTTTGGCAAATACACTTGGATTCTTCATCATTTCGACCATAGCCCAATCAATTGTTGTTGATGAAGTTTCTGTTCCCGCAGCAAACATGTCCTTCATTTTGAGCAAGTTAAAATATTCATTTATCTTACACATGCTATTTGTTTTGTACAAACTTCTTGACTAATGTCTACTGAAATATTCGAATAACATATTTGTACTACGTTTGTGCTACTACCTTTATTCTACATTTTTGTTGTGGTAGTTGAAATAATATTTCTGTTGTACTTTTCAAAAGTGTAAATTTGGTGATGAAAGAAAGGTCAGTAGTTCTATTTGAAAACTAATTACTAAAGTGACTCTATAAGTACCAAAATAATTATGCAATTTGAGAACGCAAGTGTAATATAAAGATAAATCATAACACCTCATCCCATTTCTCTCTATATGGCGGGGGATTGATTGGATAAAAAGTTTAAAAAAGAAAAGAATATTTTCGAAACTTGTAGTATTAAATATGCCATGGCAAACTTGTGGCTATAAAAACGTATCATTAAAATAAAAAATTTAATGTTTAATTATTTTTAGCATAAAAGTACGTTATTCATTATAGAGCATATTAAAAACAAGTTCCACAAAAAATAGAATAGAAGGTGTACTAATAATGAAGATAGAAATATGTAGTATATAGTACTTACAAAAATAATAGCTTTGATGTTGTCGTTAGTGATTGGAAATTGAAGGCCTCCTTCCTTCATAAGTCTTAGCAGTACATCAAGTATACCTTCACCTCCTGATTCACCATCGCTCTTTGAATTCTTCTTGTGCTCATTGATGATATTTTCAAGAATGGCATCTAATTCATTGTGTGTATTCATAACTTTGGCCTTCATTCCAGTGAGCAAATGAAGAAACTTCAGTGAAGGGAATATATCAGCCACATCAAACCCTTCCATTAAGTTTGACACTTTTTTGACTAGTCGTACGAATTCGTCTTGCTCCTTGTATTCTTGTCCAAATGCTGATCTACATGTCATAGAGCTTGTGAATAGAGAAATCCTTTTTGTTACATTAACTGGCTTACCAGGAGATGATCGAAAAAATTCAATCATACGATGAACTTCATCCCGTCTAATTGAGTTGAATGACTTGACATTTTTGGCACTGAGCAATTCCAACAGACAAATTTTACGCATTTGTCTCCAGTAATTGCCATAAGGAGAAAAGACAATGTCCGTCCCATTATAACAAACAATCTTGGCAGCTACAAGTAAAGGCCTAGATGCAAAAGAGAGGTCATGAGTTTTTAGTACTTCTTTTGCCATCTCAGCTGAAGTAACAGCAACTAGAGAAACTTCGCCTAGTTGAAGGTGCATAATTGGTCCATATTTTTTGGCTAAATCTCTAAGGACATGATGTGGAAGTCCACCTAGCAAATGAAACATGCTTCCAAGAATAGGTAATTTCCATGGACCAGGAGGCAATCTTTTGGTTTGGCTATTGGAATTCTTCCATTTCCTCAATAGAAAGAGGAACGAAACAAAAAGAAATAGGGAAAAGAAGTTTAAGAACTGCATTTTGGCTTGATAGGTTCTGCAAAGTAAGTTGCAAATGTATGCGCTTTTATAGGCCTTTTGCTTTCGCGAGAAAATGGGATTTTTCTAGTCAAATTAATACAACAGATGAATATTTAAGCTCACTATAAGAATACAAAATTTTGTGAGAAATATTAATATTTTAATCGACTAATTTTTGGGGATGAGGTTCTTAGTAAGCAACGGGAGCATGACAAAGAACATTGTCAACTGTGGCTGCTAGAATTTTTTATTTTAGAAAAGAGTCTTCTAGGAAAATTCATAAAATTAGTCTCTTCTTGGACAAAATCATCAAGAAATATCTGAAAGCACATTTCGAAGAGTTGAAGGGAAAGGAATCTGAAGTACTGCATTTTGGGAGGGAAAGGGGGGATTATTTGGCTTGATAATTCTGCAAACTGTTGTTGCAAATATATGCTCTTTTTTAGGCATTTCGTTAGGCAAGAAATGGGATTTGCTTATAAAATCATCATCATATATATATATATATATATATATATATTATTATAAAAATGGGAACCTTAAAAGTTAAAAGTTGAATTACTAAAATGTCCTTCTAACACAAATATATGATTACAGGATTTTGGATATATTATTTATGCATATTAAGTAGATTTTTGAATACAAATATATGATTAGGTACAATATGTATCTAATCAAAACAAATAAAAAATCACATGTATCTAATTCAATCTTGATTGTTTATTGTTGTAGGTTCAAACATCCCATCATCATGACCTCGATAAATAAGTCAGTATACAACATCCACATTGTTTATCCACAAAAAATTATACTTTATTCTCTCATGTACAATCAAATTTCTCTATAACAACCTTCCTCGATAACAAGACTTCACTATAATGGTTTTTATTTGGAACTAATAATTTTTATGTTATGCTCTAATATATATTTTTATAACTACACTTTACTATAACGGTTAAAAAATATTTAGATAATTATTTTAATAATATTAATATTAGCTTATAAAAATTGTATACTACATAACTCGGCATACACGCGCAACGCACGTGCTGAGCAACTAGTACACTACAAGAAAAAGGGTTTTTAGTGGCAGGTTTCAGTGGCGACTCTACTAATTGCCACAAAGGTTAGGGATATAGTGGCGAATCTAGCAAATCGCAATAGAAAGGTAAAGTTATTTGTGGCGAGTATAATAGGTCGCCACGAAAAAAGTCGCAACAAATATTTTCAGCTACTGGACAAAATTTTGCTTTCCCGCTAAAAGAGAAAATTTGGCTCCAAAAAGTTAGCTCGTTGACTTTTGTGGCAATTTGATCGCCACTATTCTTTTTATTTTAAAGTTTTAAGGATAAATTAAAATACAAACACTTCAGAAATATATAAAGTTATTTATTCTACTTTTTAAAGTTAAAAGAATCTGCTCTCAATCCTCAAAAATCTCTCACGCTCAAAAAGGGAAGAGAACTCAAAAGTAGCCCTAACTCAAAAGGGTAGAGATCTGCTCAAGAGATCAATTGTAATCTCAAAACCCAAATGGAAATTCTCTCTTCATAAAAGCCCTAACCAGAACACAAACTCGACGAATCCAAGTGACCATTCTCCTCAAAAGGCGATTTCTAACCCTGCTGCGCTGAAGAATCCAACGAAGGTGTGTTGTTTCTTTGATTTCCTGAGGTTTTAACAAAGAATATCAGTAAGCTATTTCTTCTCAATCAGTTTAGGAATTATTTGTTGCTTGAGTTCAACTTTATTGTTGAACTACTGTAGAACTATGATCAGTCTGACCCGTTCGGATTCGTTAAAGTATTCTGTCAACTAGAAATCATGACTTAGGCATAACCAAATAGGTAATAAATTTATGTATGTGCATATGTTTGGCTAAAGTTTAGTACATATTTGAGTTTCTGTATTTCACTTAGAACACCATGCCCTTAGGACCAAAAGATTAATTTGGTACTTCTTTAAATGAAAAGATTATGCCCGAAAGATATATGCTTGCTCTCTGTGTTTTGATCTTGTTACCAATGCCATATTTAGGTTCGAACTAATGAACTTTGAGTTGGTGGATTCCAGGTGTAGTGAGATAACTCATGAATTTTGCCCGAATTTTTCTTAGAATCTTCCTTGCTATTGTAAAATCTCTACTACCTGAACATGCCTCAATGTCTAACTAATTAAGCCCAGATATCATGTAATTAGGATACTTATTAACTTAAGAGTGTCTTATATATTTTTCCTAATGTCTTGAGAGTCAGTGCTACATTTGTGTCCTGTAATTGATATAAGCCAAATTTCATCAGACATCCTGCGTTTAGGAAATAAAAGAAGTTAGAGTCTGATTTTCGTGGTGAATCTCTCCGAGATGCCTGTTTCTTTTGGTATGTCTTTGTATGATTTATGATTTGCAGGGGTCTTAACTTATGAAATTTTTGCCAGAGCTCGACTCTTGGGCCAAGTTGGAGTTGCCTGAGTATTAGTTTCATTCCCTATATTTTATAATAAATATATGTTCTTTCTCAGTATGAGTGTTTATCTCCATTGAAATTCCATTAACTAATCTATTTTAGTTTTACCGATAATACTAAATGATTACATGTGTTAATTTAACGAATTCTATATTAAATCGTCTTCTGAACTATGAGTCTTAATGAGAGTTCATTCATGACATTTAAAGTTAGACAAGTGGTTCTTTACTTTTTGAGAAGGGGAAAATAAACTTAGTCTAACCTTACATGACAATTGAATTGATTTTTTTTTGGGATCTTGTTACCAATGCGTATATTAATGATTTTTATCTTTATTTTTTAATAGCAAGGACAAAATACTTCAAGAACGAGGAAGTGAAATTGCTCAAGGTGTAGTTTGAAGATATTTTTATGGTCTTTTTGTTTATCGTAGAAGACATTGGAGTATGTCTCGAAGACTATTCCTTTTTGTTAGTGTCGTGAAATGGCAATGTATATACATTGACTACTTTTGACTGTGTAGACTTTTTAACATTAAAAAGACTACAATTCTATTTTGAGAATTGTTATCGGGTTGTACGTGTTTTCTTTTATGGAAAACTTGTGTTGTGACGAAAAATAAGAGCTTTTGCGATTATAACCTACTGCCACTAAAAGAAAATATAATTAGTAGTGACATTTTAATGCCACAAGAAATGAAGATTTGGTGGCAATACCAAGTTGTCACTAAAATATAATTTTTAGTAGCGACAAAAGTAGCCACCAAAGTCAGGCTTTGGTTGCACCCATAGTCGCCGCCGACGATCTGTGGCGATATGCGTCGCCACAAAAAATGGAGATTTGGGGGCAATACCAAGTTGTCACTAAAATATAATTTTTAGTAGCGACAAAAGTAGCCACCAAAGTCAGGCATTGGTTGCACCCATAGTCGCCGCCAACGATCTGTGGCGATATGCGTCGCCACCAAAGGCTAGCATTTAGTGGCGACGGGTTCTCTAAAGTGAATTCTAGTGGCAATCCAAAATAAGTTTTGTAACGACAAATGTTGTCACGAAAGGTGGACCTTTTGTGGCGGCCATTATATGTCGCTAGCAATAAGTATCTGCCACTTAGTATAGTCAACGACCACTTGGTCGCCACGTCGTCGCCACAAAAGGTATTCTGTGGCGACAATTAAACTTTCTGTGGCAAATTTTGTGGCCACTAAAAGCCCTTTTTCTTGTAGTGGTAATACTATATGTGTGGAGCTTTAAAGTTGAAGTTGAATTACCACAATATCCATCAAAAGCTACAAGATTATTTTACCCTTTATTCATATAATATTTAATTTATTGTTGTACAAATATGTAAATAAACATTCTTAAGTTTTATTGTGGACAAATATCCATTTAATTTTATGTTACAAACATAAAAGAGAAAGACACTCGTTTCCAAAAGTTTCCAGGATCTTCAATATTCCAAAAACAACCTGTTATTCCTACGGATTAGTAATAAATATAAGGCTAAACTCTTTCTCGATCCCTTATTTTGGTCGACAACTTCTAATAGAAATCAACGAAACTTACTCTACTTTGTTATTCTTTGCCAACAGATCCATTAAAATACCATTGTTATGTGTGGTTGGGGTTGTTACTAATGTTTTATATCTTTTCCAGTTGCTCTTTTTCATTTTCATTTGCAGGAAGTGAAATATGAATGCAACAAATGTGGAGCAAATTCATACTCAGAAGTGTGTCAAGATTGATTCTTGGCCAGAGACCAGAGTTATCATAATGAGAAACACATACCTATCTACTTTCTTTGATTCTTGACTATGAAAGTCACCAACTCTAGCGGCAAGTTACTAATTTTTATTATGACATAATATTTTTCCTTTCAATTATTTTCTTCCGTGATACTCTTTTAGTGATTCGAGTAATTTAATTCGAGTAGCTTTTCTAAACTAGTATATTTCTCTATTGATCGGTGAAATCGGTCAACTATCTTTTGAATGATGGCAATTGTCACCACTGCTTTTATTTAATCTTTCCTTTGTTTTAGTATATTCTTTTTGTTCTTCTTACATAGTTTTATTTGAAGCAATCAAATGTTTAATAGACTAGTGTCTTTGTATTTAAGTAGAGCACAGAGAAAAATTTATCCTTCATGACTTTCGATAATATGAAAGTTAGATGCTAAACGAGGAAGCACAGAGAACATGTGTTTATAGTAGTAGTTTCATTGTCCCTCTTTCAAGGTTGAGAAAATATAATTATTTTACGCTCCACTATCAAGCAACTAAGTGAGGATAACCATATTCATATGTCAATTTGAAGAATGTGTATCTTATTCTTTAATTTTATTTTGTTACACAAAAATAGATTTTAATAATATTATGTGATTATTTGTATCTTATACTAAATTATTTGAAATTCACGTGCAACGTGTCAAGAAACTAGTATAAGAATGCATTTTTCAGAAACTTTTGTTTGTCAATGAAAAGTATTTCACTTGACTTATTGAACACAAAATGAGTGAAGCAATTGTATTTTAATCGAGTAGTCATTGTGTGGAGCCGAATATGAAATTTATCTCTGGGAAAGGGTAAAATTGTGCTATTCAAAATTAATCAATTTTGTCATTCTTTAAAGTTTTGGTCCAACATTACCGCACGTTTAAGAAAAAGTCTTATATTTTTCCTTTGACCAGAGGTTCAACTTGAGGGTAATTTTAAAGTATAATTATTGGAGTAGGGTCGTATCAGTTGTAGTGGTTAATATGTTAGTTACATTGGCAGATTTAGATGAAGTGTGTGTGTTAGGGTATATTAGTCTTTTACCTACTTTACACACGTGAATCGTGTGAGCTCGTGTATGCTGAGTTGTATATAACTAACTAACTCACTCTATATTAACAAAGTAGTTAGACACATAATGAAAATGCCTTCTTTTTCTTCTTCTTCCTCTCTCGTTTTCTTCACTCTACTCTAGCTACCTTCTCGATCGCATGCAATTGCTTTTCTCGATAGATTTGTACACAAGTTCTATCAATAATCAAAAGTTGAGAGGTAAATATCAACCTTTTTTTCTCGAAGAATTTGAAAACGTGGAGTGCCACCTATTTCACAATGGAGCTTTATTACTAATAAGGCCAAATACACGATGATCTGTAAACAATAACGATATGAGTGAACCAAAAGTATGACGGAAGACAAAATTGAGTAATCCAAAATCTGAACAATATTTAGCTTTTGTGAGTGAAGTTCTTAGTAAGTAATGCAAAAGAACACTAACAACATCGGCTGCTAGAATTTTGATGTTAATAAAGAAGAAGAACCCTATGGTCCTGGTTACAAAGGGTTTTTGTAGCAACTATTGATTTTTATACATGAGTTTAAGTTATACTCCCTCCGTTCCAATTTATGTGAACCTGTTTGATTGGGTACGGAGTTTAAGAAAAAAATGAAGACTTTTGGAATTTGTGGTCCTAAACAACTCCAAATGGGTCCCAGAGTATTTGTGTGGTTATAAAAGCTTCTCATTAAGGGTAGAGTTGTAAATTTAAGCTAAATTGTTACCAAATTTAGAAAGGAGTCATTCTTTTTGGAACGGACCAAAAAGGAAATAGGTTCACATAAACTGGAACAGAGGGAGTATATACTATCGATATCACGAAATTTTACCCTATCATGTCGCATTTACTTATTATAGTAGGCTATCTGCCTTATTTTTTAAGATTACAAATCTCACTTTACTTATGTGTCAATATCCTTTGGATGCCTAACAATGTGGAAAAAAAAAGTATATATCAGAGGCGGAGCCAGGATTTAAATCTTATGGGTTCAGGATTCTAGTTTTTAAAAGTTACTGGGTTCTATCTTAATTATAATTTTATACATATTCAATGAATTTTTTAAGATAAATAAAAGGTTTGAACCAAAATTATTGAATTCGGCCGAACCCGCAGCCGAAGTGCTGCCTCCGCCCCTGGTATATATAACTTAAACTCTATACATATACAGAAATCGTGGAACAATTTTCTTTCCAAAAGAACAGAAGTCTAACAAAATACGTAAATAAGCGTATAAAATTCCAAAGTGAAGTAGTCCCTTAGCATTTATTCAAGGTTCCAACTCCATTGTCTCTGTAATTTGCTTTAGTAAAAGAAAAACATATTCTCTTTTTTGAACAAAAACGTGTTCAAAAGCGGCAGCTGGAAAATGATGCCGCTTTTGGAAATGATGTGAAGTTAGTTCACTCATAATGATTAGGTCTGACTAAATAACAAGTGGCAGATGCCTAGTACTCCCACTGTTTCAGTTTATGTAGACCTATTTTCTTTTTGGTTCGTTCCAAAAAGAATGATCCTTTTCTGAATTTGGTAACAATTTAGCTTCAACTTACAATTCTTCCCTTAATGAGAAACTTTTATAACCACATAAACACTCTGCGCCCCTTTTAGACTTGTTTAGGACCACAAATTCCAAAAGTCTTCATTTTTTCTTAAACTCCGTGTCCAGTCAAACAGGTTCACATAAATTGGAACGGAGGCAGTATTATGATTCGGTAAAACAGAGCTAATTTTGTTTGTTTGTTGAATTGCATAGAAAGAGAAGGGCGCTGTAATTTGTATTTTTTGTCCATATGTATTACTCCCTCCATTCATATTAGATGAGGTAGTTTGACTCGCCACGGAGTTTAAGAAAAAAGAAGAAGACTTTTGAAACTTGTGGTCTTAAAAGCTTAAGGGGTAAAAGGTTTGTGAGGCCATGACATTTGTGTGGCTATAAAAACTTCTAATTAAGGGTAAATGAGTAAAATGAAGAGTTTAAAGTTGAATTATTTCCAAACTTAAAAATGTGTCATTTTTTTTGGAACAGAATAAAAAGGAAAGTAACTCATCTAATATGAAACGTAGGGAGTATGAGGTAAGGCATAGTCCCCTCCATTTGTGATGCATTAATTTATCACAACCCAGAATCATGCTGGGAAAGCTTATTTAAAAAAGAAAAGAAGTTTGACTCGCAAGGTAAAGCCATGAAAAAGACGTTTGAACAACGACTAAGAAAAGTCAGCAATTTTCCAATGGATGCCAGAAACAGGAATAGTATAAAAATAAATTAAATCAATTCAATATTTTGACTACTACGGCCAGAAACAGGAATTAAAATTAATTTTTTTGTTTCAAAATTTCTGATGGAATCATCGAAAATTTCTAAATAATTTACAAAAAAATTATTTTATGCTAAATTTTAAACATCTTTCTTCTGCCACAACCAACAGTTTCTCGCAACCATTTCACCGTCATATTACCAGATCTACAAAAATGAAACTGCAATTCTCACCATATTCCACTTCAGTATAACGATCCAATCGATTGTTTTAAATTTTGGTATCCTATTCTGTGATTTCAAATTTCTTGTAGGTTCATTTGGTATTTTATGGCTTACGGATATGGGTAATTTGGGTCCCAAAGGGTTGGAAAAAGATTTGAAACACTATTCTGTCATTTGGAAGGTTAAAAGGCTGAATTAGGGACCTTACATCTCGATTTTATTAATACGGTATGGTGGGATAGTGACTTTTTATACTTCAATACCACACAAAAAAGGAAGGGGGGGGGGGGGAGGGGGGGGGGAGGGTTGATTTGTGTGGTGTATAATTTTTGCGTGCACTGGTTTATAGAAGGACCTGGTTCTTCTATACGTTCCTTAATCTACTGTTACGGAATAAATACTGCAGAAAGCAAAGAACACAAGTATTTTTACGTGAAGAACACACGACTCAAAAATGTGAAATAACCACGACCTACTTCCTAGTAATATTTTTTCCAACACTTCACTACAACTCTAAGCCAGACAACAATATTTACAAACCTCTTGTAAACCTAAGGATTAAACTCTAACCCTTGTGGGAACAAGCCACAGGCTGTTGCGAATACTTCAAGTGAACTTTAACTTAAACAATACAACTCAAGTACCTAGCACAAATGCTTCTAAGAAAAGCTAAATGGTACAACTCAAAAGCTCCTATTACAATTGAACTAGAATAAAAACAGACACATGAAACCGGTTCATGTAGCTCCAAGCTTTGCACTCTTGGAACTCATAGGAATTGCTTATAAAATGCCTTGTTATTTTGCTCTCAGTTCTTTCTTAACTTTAGTGTTTGTGCGTCCCATGTAAAAGAGAACACAACTAATATATAGAGAGAGTTAGTAGGATTAGGGTTAACTAGAAACCTGACACTTTACTATTCCTTGTGGAAGAGTTCTAGTTAACTTCAATCTCTAATTCTTTCCTTATCTAGGATAGAGTTCTCTTCAAGTAAGGAGTCTTGTTCCTTATCAAATATGTAGTCTTTTTGTTGAGGGATTATCAGATATAACCACTTATACTTATCTCTTGCATGTGCATGCCTTTTGCTTGAATATGACCGTGACCTGTGTACAATGTCCATGGACCTGGTTCATGCATGAGTTGCTTTGTCAATCATCAAAACTAAAACCGCTCAGGTCAACATATTCTCCCTTTTTTATGATGACAAATTCGGTGCTTTTCAGAAGCATGGAACCTGTTTCAACTTAGCTCAACATCAAACACAAAGTCAGAACACTTTTCAATTAAAGTCACAAATTATCAAGGACCAGGTTTGTTAGGTTATAAACATCACAGTCCAAAGCAAAAGTACACCTTATCTTCCCCCTTTTGGCATTATCGAAAAGTTGCATAATTAAATTAAGTAACCAAGTTTTAGCATATCTTACTCATGGCCACTGGGGCTAATCAAATACAATCATGGACTCGATTTTCTCTTTTTCACTTTAAGGATATTAGCCATGGAAGAAATATCAACAAACAATTAGAGCAAAAGTAGTGAATTTCAAGGATTAATAAGATCATACCACAAAGCATAAGAAGAAATAGAAAGATAAAACCATGAGCAAAAAGCAGAAAAATCCCACTTGGGTCACTGGTTACAAACTGGGCTAGGATGGGTTTAATAGTGGGAAGGTTTTAGGTTCTTTGTTCTTGGACGGAAGCAGTTTTAGCATATCTTGACGAATTCTCTCATTCTTCTCTTTCTCCTTTGAAAGCTTAGACTTGAGAGAGTCTCTCTCAACTTCTACTTCAGCCAACCTAGTCTTCAGTCGTTCAATCCCAGCATCCTTTGCCCTACTCTCCTGCTCCAGTGTTATAACCTTACTGTTCTTAGGTACCGTCTTGGGTGAACCAGGTTCTTTGGGTGCAGTTTGGACTTGGTATTCACAATCAGTCAAAGTTCCGGTCCCAAAATTGTCTTTACTTGTACAAACATCCTATTTCTTGAGAGGAACCTTAAAGTAGTCACGCACAATAGTTAGGATAAATGGCATGAGTTTTAGTGCCAAAAATAATCCTATGAAGGAGATGGATTATGAACCCTCTCCAGTTGATCTACTTCTTACTATCCAAGCACTCCATAAGGACCAGGTCCATGAAGGTAGCAATGTGCCTTCTTTTCTGCCTGGGAAGAACCATTTTGTCGACAAATTCAAACAACACTTGGTGAGCAGGTTTCAGCTCACTCTTGTATAATGCCCTGGGTTCTTGCTCCAAGTTCCTATCAGCGAATTTCCTGGTGATGGACAGTGAGGTGGAAGGATTTTTTAGACTAGATCACTTCAACTTTTTATAGTCATTATACCCTTCAACAGGTATACTTAACCTATCAGCTGTTACTCCAAAAATTATATCATCAATATATATCTGAACAACCAAGATATCTTTACCTTTTTCTTTCAAGAACAAAGTATTATCAATTTTACCTCTCTTGTAACCATGCTCAAGCAAGAATTTGGACAATTTTTTATACCATGCTCTTAGAGCCTGCTTGAGCCTATAAAGTGCCTTGTCAAGCTTTTACACATGCTCAGGACATTCCTTGATTTCAAATCCAGGAGGTTGCTTGACAAACACTTACTTTTTTTAATAGCCATTGAGGAAGTCACTCTTGACATTCATCTGATAAAGCGTGATTTCCATGTAAGCATCAAAGGCTATAAGAAGCCTAATTGCTTCCAATCTTAAAACAAGAGCAAAAGTCTCATCATAATCTATGCCCACATCTTGACTATATCCTTGAACCGCCAATCTTGCCTTGTTCCTTATAACTGTTCCTTCTTCATCAAGTTTGTTTTTGAAGACCCATTTATTGACAATCACTGTTCTGTCCTTGGGTCTTGGTACCAAATGCCAAACTTGACTTCTCTCAAATTGGTTGAGTTTTATCTTGCATTGAATTCACCTAATCTGCATCATACAAAGCCTCATAAACATTGTTAGGTTCAATAAGAAACAAGAAAACATCAAAAGCACAGATATTCTTCAAAGAAGATCTGGTTTTGATTCCAGAGGTTGGATCAGTGATTATATTTCCAATGGGATGAGAACTTTGGTACTTGTAAGTTTCAACAAACAGCCAATTTTCTCTAGATGTTCCTTCATAGTTTTGTTGCTGAGGAACAGATTCATGGACAGGTTCCCTCGTGGTTTGAGGATCAGTTCGTCTCTGGTCAGTTCCTCCTGTCAGGTTTCCCTGGGTGGAATGACGTGTTCCATCACCTGTTCCTTCCTACGATGAAGGTTCAGGTTGTACTGTGGTTTCATCTTTTGAATTTCTTGTGATACCAATCTCTTCATCATCTTGTTCCTGCCTCTCAGAAAGAATGATAGTTTCATTAAAAATAACATGTACACTTTCTTCTACACACATAGTTCTTTTATTGTATATTTTGTATGCTTTACTATGTGAAGAATATCCCAAGAATACTCCCTCATCACATATGTGATCAAACTTTCCTGGGGAGTTTTTTCTATTATTATTCACAAATCACTTGCATCCAAATGCTTTAAGATGGGATATATTAGGCTTTCTCCCTTTAAGTAACTCATACGGAGTTTTCTCAACAAGAGGTCTAGTCATGCACCTATTTATGATGTAGCATGCAATGTTCACAGCTTCTGCCCAAAAACTAGGAGGCAACTTACTAGCAAGTAACATGGTCCTAGCCATTTCTTCCAAAGTTCTTTTCTTTCTTTCAACTATACAATTTTTTGTGGAGTTCTAGGAGCAGAGAAATTATGATCTATGTCATGCTCATCACAAAATTCTGAAAATTTAGCATTCTCAAACTCAGTACCATGATCAGACCAAATTGATGCAAGTTGATTACCTAGTTGTTTATGACTTTTTCTAACAAATGAAGGGAACATGTCAAATGCTTCATCTTTAGACATTAAAAACCAGTGTTCAAGTGAACCTAGAGTAATCATCAACAAGCACCATAACATATCTCTTACCACCTCTGCTCATTGTCCTCATTGGTCCACACAGATCCATAGGGACCAATTCTATCGACCTGGTAGAACTTACCATTTTCTTACTTTTGAAAGAGGATCTTACATGCTTTCACCTTGAACAAGCCTCACAAACTTTGTCTTCCTTGAACTTAATATTAGGCATCCCTATCACTGAGTCCTTGAAGACTAGTTTATTGAGTTGATTCACACTTGCATGCCCAAGTCTCTTATGCCAAAGGAGGGGATCACTGTCCATGACACTCAAGCAAGTGAGTTCATTATCTGAGAGTGTGGACAGATCCACCACATATATGTTGTTCACTCTTTTTCCGTGCAAAACTATTTTGTCAGTGGTATGGTTAATCACAAAGCATTTTGTTGAGGTGAAATCTACCATGTTTCCTCTATCACGCACTTGTGATATGCTTATCAGACTATATGTTAGTCCATCTATCAGGTAGACATTCTCAATTGAGTAAGAATCAGACCTTTCCAACTCCAATGGTCGCACCTTTCTTTTCATTTCTAAAGGAGACATTACCTTTTTTATAGGCCGCAAGTGAAAGGAATTGGATCTTGTTCCCTATCATGTTCATTAAACAACCACTAGCCATGAACCATATTTGGCTGTTCTCCTTCACTTGGACTTGCAAAAGGAAATCAGGGGTTAGTCTTAGGAATCCAAACTAGTTTAGGTCCCTTTCTATAGGTAGAAGGATAAATCACATGTTTCTTTGCCCAACTTGGCAGCTTATTCTTCCCTAGAATAAAATTCTTGTTCCTTAGACTTGTTTTTTCCTTTGCAGCAAATTCATTCTTATAGTGTCAAGTGTTACTATAGTGAGTACAAATCTTATTCTCAGAAATTGTGAGGTACTTGCTTTTGGGATCCCATTTAGGTAAAGAGTTCCCAAAGCCAAGTCCCCTTCTGTTGTTACTATGATGTTCTTGTACCCATGAAAGTGCATCATAGGACCTGTTTTATTTACATGTTCTATCTAGATCATACTTAACCTTAGTCAAGTCCTCCTTAAATATCTTACCTGTTCATCCCTTTTATATAGCTCATTTTTTAC
This sequence comes from Nicotiana attenuata, assembly GCF_001879085.1. NCBI lineage: Eukaryota > Viridiplantae > Streptophyta > Magnoliopsida > Solanales > Solanaceae > Nicotiana > Nicotiana attenuata. Next base: position 103,707,480 of record NC_031989.1, on the reverse strand, counting down.
TTTTCCTAAATCTTCTTCTAGTGTAAGTTGTGTGTCACTAGCTATTTTTGTACCTGTTCCTAACTTCAATTTTAGATTTTTAGATCTTTCAAAAGCCCTAAGTTACAGGTTTTTGCACTTTGCTTTCAAAATGACATACTTCTTTGACGACAGTTCCTTTTCAATATTCACATCTTCAGGCTCATCAATTTACTCTAGCAGTAATTCAGATAATCCTTCTTTAGACAAAAAATTTGATCTTATATTTTAATTGAGGGACACTTACCTCAGGTTCTTCATCAGATTCTCTAATAACCATTAGAGTTCGTTCATCATCATCACCAGCGCTCATCTAAGCTACTTCCCAAGTAGAGACCATTGCTTTGGTTGATCCTTTGTTGTTATTTTTCTTGGGATGAACCTGTTTCTTCTTCCTGTTCCTTCATTCATCTCTTTCTTTTTTCCATTCAATATCCCACAAAGGACAGTTCTTGATCATGTGATAGGTTTTCTACATTTATAGCACCCATCATTTACCTGCTTCTCTAGAGCTTTGCCCTTGCTCTGCTTCCACTTCTTCAGGAACATTTTCCTCTCCTTTGGTACTTCTTGAAGTCTTTGGTGATTATTATCATTTTATCATCTTCTAAATAAGTCATTCTGAGTTCCATACTCCTTTAGGTACATCCATCTTCATGGTTTTCCTTCTAAGTTCATAAGCTTTGAGATTTCCAATCAATTTATCCAAGGGAAGTGTGACAATGTTCTATGACTCCTGAATGGAGGTGATCATGCTTTCCCATGTGACTGGTAAAACCCTAGTTAGGATCTTCCCTTGTGTACATTTCCTGAATGGTTTCTCCATCCCTCATATGAAAATTCTCATATTGTAAAAACAACAAGGTTCCTCTTGATCTTTTCACTTCAGTTGTTCCTTCATGGACCACTTGCTGTGTGTCCCATATTTGCTTGGCAGTGGAGCAGCCTTAGATTCTACTGTACTCATTAGGAAAGTAAACTCCTAACATTCTTTTAATACACAAAAACATGGTTACACAAACAAGTTAGGGTATTTTCTCTTCATCTCTTCCTCGGCTTCCCAGGTGGCCTCTTCAACTTGTTGGTTTCGCCATAGCACTTTCGTAGAGGCAATCTCCTTATTCCTCAACTTTCAAACTTGCCTGTCAAGGATGTCAATAGGAATCTCGTCATAAGTCAATCCTTCATCAAATTCAATAGCCTCCATCAGAATGATGAACGATGGATCTCAAACCACCTTCTTCAACATAGACACATGAAACACCGGGTGCACCAAGGACATCTCTTGAGGTCACTCAAGCTTATAGGCCACTTGACCAACCCTCTGTATAATTCAGTACGTTCTGATATACCTTGGACTCAATTTTCTTTTCTTCCCAAATCGCATTATACCCTTCATAGGAGAAACCTTCAAGAATACGCAATCATCCTCTTTAAACTCCAAGTCTCTGGAACGTACATCCGAATAGGACATCTCGCGAATCTCAGCAGTTTTCAACCATTCCTTAATGATCTTGACCTTCTCCATAGCTTGATGCATGAGGTCTGGCCCTATCAATTATGCTTCTCCAACTTCAAACCAACCAATGGGAGATCTACATCTCCTACCATATAGAGCCTCGAACGGTGCCATATGAATACTGGCATGATAACTGTTGTTGTGGGCAAATTCTATGAGTGGCAAATGGTCATCTCAGCTTCCTATCAAGTCAATAACACATGCACTTAACATATCCTCAAGCGCCTGAATAGTCCGCTCTACCTGCCCATCGGTCTGTGGATGAAATGTTGTACTAAGATTTACCTGAGTACACAAACATTGCCAAAATTTCTGCTAAAGTTTAGCGGTGAACTGTTCCCCTCGATCTGAGATGATAGAAATTGGATAGCCATGTAACCTAATGATCTCCATGATGTACAACTGAACATAGTGTTCTATTGTGTCTGTAGCCTTTAGGGACAAGAAGTGTGCTGATTTCGTGAGTCGGTCCACAATTACCCAAATCGAATCAAACTTACGATGTGTGCGAGGAAAACCTACCATAAGGTCCACGTTTTTCATCTCCCACTTCCACATTGGAATTTATATATTCTGTGCCAAGCCACCAGGCTTCTGGTGCTCGGCCTTCACTTGCTGACAATTTGGGCATCTAGCCACAAAATCTGCTACATCCCTCTTCATGTCATTCCACTAGTAGACTTGCTTGAGATCAGGGTACATCTTTGTAGATCCTGGGTGCATGGAATACTTGGAACTATGAGCCTCAGTCATGATTATCTCCTGAAGACTATCCACATTTGGAACACACAATCGCCCTTGGTACCATAGCATACCATCATTTATGCTAAGAGAAAAAGCCATTGTCTTGTATTTGTGAATCCCCTCCTTCAACTTCCCCAAAGACGGATCATCATACTGTTTCTCCTTGACTTCCACTATGAGTGATGATTCAGCCATATTTTTCACAACCACCCCACCTTTGCTAGAGTCCGTAAGCCAAACTCCCAAACTAGCCAACCGGTGAACTTCCTTGGCTAACGGCCTTTGGTATGCCTCCAAGTGAGCCAAACTCCCCATGGATTTTTGGCTAAGAGCATCCGCCATAACATTATCCTTCACTGGATGATATAGAATATCGATGTCATAGTCCTTGAGTAACTCAAGCCATCTCCTTTGCCTTAGATTAAACTCCTTCTACTTGAAGATGTATTTAAGACTCTTATGGTCCGTGAATATGTCCACATGGACCCCATACAAATAATAACGTCAATCTTTAATGCAAACAACACTGCCACAAGCTCTAAATCATGTGTTGGATAATTCTTTTCATGGTTCTTGAGTTGCCTAGAAGCATAAGTAATCACTTTGCCATGTTGCATTAATACACACCCAATTCAAACCCTTGAAGCATCACAATACACAACAAACCCATCAGTACCCTCCGGTAATGTCAACACCTGTGCCGTAGTCAACTTTGACTTCTACTCTTGAAAACTCTTTTCACAAGCATATGACTACTTAAATTTAGCTTCCTTCAGCGTCAATTTAATCAATGAAGAGGCAAGAGAAGAAAACCCCTCCACGAACCTTCTGTAGTACCCAGCTAAGCCCAAGAAACTGCGAATCTCTGTCGGAGTTATAGGTCTAGGCCAATTCTTCACAGCTGCAATCTTCTGTGGATCGACCTTGATTCCCTTGCTGGAAACAACATAACGAGGGAAGTGAAAGACTCGAGCCAAAACTAACATTTCAAAAACATTGCGTACAACTTGTGCTAATATAGCGTATGAAAAACTACCCTCAGATGGTTGGCATGGTCCTCTCGACTCCGTGAATACACAAGAATGTAATCAATGAACACTATCATAAAAGTGTCAAGGAAAGGCTTGAAGATTCGATTTATAAGATCCATGAAAGTTGTTGGGGTATTCGTTAGCCCAAAAGACATCACCAAAAATTCAAAGTGCCCATACCGGGTCCTGAAAGCTATTTTTAGATTCCTGCTCGCTGATCTTCAATTGGTGATACCCCGATCTTAAGTTAATCTTGGAAAAGTACTTAGTACCTTGCAAGTGATCGAACATGTCATCTATCCTTGGCAGCAAGTAATTATTTTTGATTATGACCTTATTGAGCTACCGATAGTCAATATACATCCTTAGTGACCCGTCCTTCTTCCTTACAATGAGAACCAGTGTGCCTCAAGGAGACACACTTAGCCGCATAAAACCCTTCTCTAACAAATCCTTCAACTGCTCCTTCAGTTCCTTCAATTCTGTCAGAGCCATTCTATAGGGTGGAATTGATATAGGCCGCGTGCCGGGAAATACATCGATCCCAATGTCAATCTCCCTGTTTAGTGGGATCTAAGGAAACTGCTTAGGAAAGACCTCTGGAAATTCATTCACGTCCTGTACGGACTAAAGTGCCGGTGCCTCAGCATCAATGTCCGTGACTCAGACCAATTGGTAAATACTCCCCTTGTTGATCATCTTTGCGGCCTTAAGGTAAGAAATGAACCTACCCTTTGGCACGACATCATCCCCTTTCCATTCAATGACTGGCTCATTTGGAAACTCAAACCTAACGATTCTGGTTCAGCAGTGAAGCTTGGCAAAAAATGAGAGAAGCCAGTCCATCCACATTATTACATCAAAATCCACCATAACCAATTCAATGAGGTTGATCGTTGTGTCTTGGCCATGCACTGGGACAATACAATCCCTATAAACCCGCGTGGCCATAATAGACTCACCAGCTGGAGTAGATATAGAGAACGGCTGACGATGCTATTTTGGTTCTATCCTGAATTCCATAGCAACATAAGGAGTGACATATGATAAGGTAGAACCAGGATCTATAAGAGCATATACATCATGACATTGAACAGCCAATATACCTGTGGCGAATCTGGAGAAGCCTTTGAATTCTGGCGGCCCCTCATAGCATAGAATCTACAGGGTCTTCTAAACCCTGTGCACCACCCCTAGAAGCAACATGCCCTCCAGGTGTTGAAGTAGCTGTTGAACTGGCTTGCTGGGCCATACCCCTACCAACATTCTGACGGACGAACGACAATCTCTCTGAATATGACCCCGATGACCACACCAGTAGCATATGGGAAGGTCTATGTAACCGACTCCAAAGTGTCGCTTTCTACACCTAGAGCAGGAGGGCCTCCGCTAAGGCTGAAATCTCCCGCCTGACTGACCCTGCTTATAAGATGCTTTATTGCCCTGGCTGAGCCTAAAACGACTCCATTGCTACTGGCCGGGCCCTTATGGCGGTGCACTGGCTGAAGACTCTACGAAAGACAGCGATGGCCCAGACAACCCTCCCTTGAACATCACCGTTCCACCACCACCACCATTGAAAGACCACGAAAGCTGCCCGCGGATCGGGCCTTCTTGTTACCATCTTGCTCTATCCTGGCCTTCAATTTTGGGTCTCTGTGGCTTGATAAAATGTCACCATCTTCCCATAATTCATATCAGAGTTCAAGGCGGCTGTAGCGTTCTCGTTGATAACAAAAGGGCTAAGGCCCGATACAAACCTGCGAACCCTAGCCTCCATAGTGGGCATCATGTTGATAGCATCTCTGGAAATATCTGCAAACCTCTGATGGTAGTCCCATACACTCATACTGCCCTGCTTCAAGTTCTCAAACTCGACCGCACAAGCTGCCCTGGCCTCGGCAAGCAAGAAATGATCCATGAAGGCATCTTTAAACTCATTCCACTTAAACCGGAGGGCTCCCCTCCTCACAGGACTCCTCCCACAATTCAAACCATGAGTACACCTCCTCTTTCAGGAGGTCAATTCCATTACTTCTATCTCAATGGAACGCATCACATAAAGAGTCTTGTGCATCTCATCAATAAATGCCTGGGGGTCCTCCTCGAGCATAGTACCCGTGAATACCAGAGGATCCAACTGAAAAAATCAGTTTACCCTAAAATAAATTAATTTGACTTCGGTCAACGTTTTGGGTAAACGGATCCGGACCCGTGATTTGACGGTCCCGAAGGGTCCGTAGGAAAATATGGGACTTGGGCGTATGCCCATAATCGAATTTCGAGGTCCCAAGCCCGAGAAATGAATTTTTAAAGAAAATTGTTTTCTGAAATTGTTTGAAGGATTTGGAAATGAATTTTGATTAGAACATGTTGGTATCGGACCCGTATTTTGATTCCGGCATCCGGTACAGGTCATATATGATATTTAAGATAATTCTGTGAAGATTGGTAAGAAACGGAATCCATTTGACGTGATTCGGACCTTAAATGCAAATTTGATGTTTAAAGAAGTTTTGGAAAATTTCATTGATCTTGAGGTTTAATTCGATGTTCATGATGTTATTTTGGTGATATGAGGGAATGAATAAGTCCGTAGGATGTTTTTGAGGTTGTGTGCATATTTGGTTTGGAGCCCCGAGGGCTCGGGTGAGTTTTGGATAGGCCACGGGGTGCATTTTGAACTTAAAAAAATTGCAGATTTCAGCTGTGCATAGCAGGCCTGCAGGCTTTGTATTTGCGAAGCCTGGCTTGCAAATGCTATATCGCAAATGCGAGTGGCTGATCGCAAATGCGAAGGAAGCCAGGCCAGCTCAGTCTCGCAAATTTCGCAAATATGAAAATCCCTGTTCCAGCCTTGAGTTGCAAATGCGATGAAGTTGTCGCAATTCCCAAGTCGCAAATGCGACAAGTTGTTCGCAAATGTGAAGGTCCTATTCCTGAAGGGTTCGCAAATGCGAGCCCTGTTTCGCAATTGCCATACTAGCAGAGGTCGGGGTTCGCAATTGCGAACCCCTATTCGCAATTCCCATATCTGAGACCTGCAACTTTTATACTTAGACGAATTTTAACCCATTTTTCATATTCTCTCAAAACATAAACACACTAGGGCAATTTTTCAAAGGCTTCTTCTTCTCCAAATCAATTGTAAGTCATTTTTAACTAGTTTTCTTCAATCATTAACATCTTTTAAAATGATTTCAACTTAAAATCAATAATTTTCATGGGGAAAATTGGGTGTTCTGGGTAGAGCCTAGGCTTTTCAAAAATTGAGGATTTGGACCTCGATTTGAGGTTCGATTTCAATATATATTTGGGTTCGTGGGGGAATGGGTAATCGTGTTTTGGTTCGAGCATCGGGTTTTGACCATGTGGGCCCGGGGCAATTTTTTGACTTTTGGGTAAAACTTTGGAAAACTCATTTTCATGCATTGGGGTTGATTCATTCGGCCTTTATTAATGTAATTATGTAACTTGTGACTAGATACGAGCGAATTAGTGGTGGAATCGAGCGGTAAAGCTATAATTGAAGCGTGAATTGTGTTCGTCGCATCGAGGTAAGTGTTTGGTCTAACCTTAGCTTGAGGGATTAGGAGTTGTGTCTATTTGCTACGTGTTAATTGTGGAGTATGACGTATAGGCATGGTGACGAGTATCTATACGTTGGTGTCAAGCATGCCCGTGAGTCTTGTGTTATAATGTGTTATGACTCCGTTGTGGTTTATTATGCCTCACATGTTATTATTATGATTGTTCCCTTGTCGGAAAGTTATTATGTTGTTCTTGTTCCCTTGCCGGGATTCCTTGTGATTATTGTTGGTTGCAACTGGGAGCGGGTGGTACGCCTACCACAAGATATAATAAAATGGGAGCGGGTGGCACGCCTGCCACGAGATGTGAGAAAAATTGTGAAAGTATAAGTGATAATTGAACCGTTAGAGCATTAGCTCGAGTTGTGAAGAGGACTGTGAAGTAAAAGTGAGAAAGAGAAGAGATCATTATGTTGCCCTTTTGCCGGGCTATTGTTGCCTTATTTGTTATCTCCCTTGCCGGGTTGTTGATGTTATTGATGTTGTTCCCTTGCCGGGACCTAATTGTTGAATTATTGCTCCCTTGCCGGGATTCTTATTGTAATTCCATTTATTCCCTTGCCCCATTTTTTGTGATTGTTGTTTGGGTGAGGAAGAGAGTTAAAGCACGAAGGGTGATGCCGTGTATGATTGTGAGGAAAGAGTGTAAAGCACGAAGGGTGATGCCGTACCGCACGATGTACCATTCCGTGCCTATTATATTGATTTCATGGTGAGGATGAGAGTAAAAGCACGAAGGGTGATGCCGTGCAATTTATATTGATTCTTATGGTGAGGACGAGAGCGAAAGCACGAAGGGTGATGCCGTGCACTTGTCTTTGATTTTCCTAGTTCTTGCCGATAATTGAGTTATGTTGTCCTTTACGTTTATCTACTGATTTTCTGTTGTTACTTGATTTTATTTCGATGTTATAGATTCCCTTACCCTATTTGCCTTGTGATTGTTGCTTGGGTGAGGAAGAGTGTGAAGCACGAAGGGTGATGCCGTGTACTATTTTGGTGAGAGAGTGTTAAAGCACGAAGGGTGATGCCGTGCACTTGTCTTTGATTTCCTAATTTTTTATTGATAACTGAATTACGGTTTCTCTGCATTTAGTTGCTGGTTTCCTGTTGATACTTGTTGTACCCCGCAGCATGATCTCCCCTTCCTATTTTCAATTGAACTATGGTGATCTTCATATTTATTTGTTGCTCTTCTATTACTATTCGATGTTTCCCCGCAGCATGTTTCCCCCTCCCATACTTGACCGTATATTACTGTTCTTCTTTTCCGCTGTATATAGTTAAATTGCACATGCTTACTTGCTAGTCTGGTCCAAGCCTCGTCACTGCTTCGCCGAGGTTAGGCTAGGCACTTACCAGCACATAGGGTCGGTTCTGCTGATACTACACTCTGCACTCTTTTGTGCAAACCCCAGTGTTGTAGACTTCGGACGTCAGTGGGATTGTTGATTCTCGTTCATCAGGCGATCCGAGGTAGTCCTGCAGGCATTCGCAAGCCTTGGCGTCTCCTTCTATCTACTATTCCTGTTTCTTTCATGCATTTCCAGAGACAGTGTTGTATTTAATTCTTTCAGACCTTTATTTTTAGTATTCTTAAACCGTCTGTGAAACTGTGACACCAGTTCTGGGTAGTCGAGACTCAAACAGTTGTTTTAGATATTCATGTTCAGATAGCCTATTGTTTTTCTTCCGCTATGTTAAATTTCACTATTTAAATGATATTTCTTCGAAATTGTTAAAGATTATAAATGAGTAAAAAGGTAAATTGTTCAAATAATTGGCTTGCCTAGCTCACATTAGTAGGCGCCTTCACGACTCCCGAGGGTGGAAAATCCGGGTCGTGACAAGTTGGTATCAGAGCTCTAGGTTACATGGGTCTCACAGTTCATAGACAAGCTTAGTAGAGTCTGAGGGATCGGTACGGAGACGTCTGTATTTATCCCCAGAGGCTATTGAGTTAGAATAAACTTCACATGTATTCCTTCCTGTCGTGCGATTTTGATCTCTCAATGCTAAATTGAAACCTCTACTCTTGTCCTTTCGCAATTAGCGAGGTCACGTACCGCTTCTTTAGCCGAATAACAGCACAGACCGGTGATAGATCAGCCACATCTTCGAAGTCTTAGTGGAGGTTGGATAAGTTTCACCAAGCTCTTCACTACTACTTTCAGCGGTGCATCTTCTGAGGATCCCCAACATTATCTGGACATCTGTCATGAGGTTCTCAGGAACATGGGGATCGTGGAGACCAATGGGGTCGATTTTGCTACTTTTCACTTGTCTGGAACCGCCAAGACTTGTTGGAGAGATTATTGTTTGGCTACACCAGTTAGGTCATCAGCTTTGACTTGAGAAAGTTCACGCAGCTATTTCTGGAGAAGTTTCTCCCCATCACTCAGAGAGAGGTCTATCGGAGGCAGTTTGAGCATCTCCAGCAGGGTTCTATGACTGTTACTCAGTACGAGATCTGATTCACCGACTTGGCCCGTCATGCTCCTATAATACTTCCCACTGTGAGAGAGAGTGAGGAGGTTCATTGAGGGACTCCCAGCCCGCTCAGTTAGCTAGAGGTAAAGGTAGAGGTATTAGAGGTAGAGGTAGAGATGCTAGAGGTGGAGGTAAAGGTATTAGAGGTGGAGGTGCAGGTACTGTTCTGGTTTGTGGTAGAGAAGCTTCGGTTTTATTTTGCGCCGTGTCTGGTCATGCCTAGTAATTCCTTGAGTGACCCTGTTTATGTGTCTACTCTGGTGGGTGATTCTATTGTGGTGGATCGCGCCCATTGTTCATGTATAGTGGTGGTGGAGGTCTTGAGACTCGTGTAGATTTGCTTCTTCTGGACATGGTCGATTTTGATGTCATATTAGGGATGGACTGGTTATCACCTTACCACGCTATCTTGGACTGTCATGCCAAGACTGTAACCTTAGCCTTGCCGGGTTTACCACGTTTAGAGTGGAGAGAGACTCCTGCTTATTCTACCCGTAGTGTTATCCCGTATAAGAAGGCTTGGCGTATGGTCGAGAAGGGGTGTTTGGCCTATGTTCGTGATTCTAGTGCCGAGGTTCCTTCTATTGGTTCTGTGCCCGTTGTTCGTGAGTTTCCTGAGGTATTCCCTTCAAACCTTCCGGGTATGCCACCCGACAGGGATATTGACTTCTGCATAGATTTGGCTCCGAGCACTCAGCCCATTTCTATCCTGCCGTATCGTATGGCCCCGCCTGAGTTGAAAGAGTTGAAGGAACAGTTGCAAGACTTTCTTGAGAAGGGTTTCATTAGACCAGTGTTTCACCTTGGGGTGCGCCGGTGTTGTTTGTTAAGAAGAAGGATGGATCGATGAGAATGTGTATTGATTACCGGCAGTTGAACAAGGTTACAATCAAGAATAAGTATCCACTGCCAAGGATTGATGATTTGTTCGATCAGCTTCAGGGTGCCAAGGTATTTTCAAAGATTGACTTGAGATCTGGCTACCATCAGTTGAGGATTAGGGCATCTGATGTCCCTAAGATAGCTTTCCGCACTCGGTACGGGCAATATGAGTTCTTGGTGATGTCATTCGGGTTGACAAATGCCCCAACTGCTTTTATGGATTTGATGAACCGAGTGTTCAGGCCTTACATGGATTCGTTTGTGATAGTCTTCATTGATGATATTTTAATCTATTCCCGCAGCCGGGAGGAGCACGAGCAGCATCTTAGAGTGGTTCTTCAGACCTTGAGGGATAGTCAGTTGTACGCCAAGTTTTCGAAGTGTGAGTTCTTGTTGAGTTCAGTTGCACTCCTGGGTCATGTTGTGTCAGCAGAGGGTATTCAGGTTGATCCAAATAAGATTGAGGCAGTCAAGAACTGGCCTAGACCAGCATCAGCTACAGAGATCCGGAGTTTCTTGGGTTTGGCAGGCTACTATTGTCGGTTTGTAGAGGGGTTTTCATCTATCGCAGACCCAATGACCAGGTTGACCCAGAAGGGTGCCCAGTTGAAATGGTCGGATGAGTGTGAGGCGAGCTTTCAGAAGCTCAAGACAGCTCTAACTACGACACCGGTGTTGGTTTTGCCCACAGGTTCAGGGCCTTATACAGTTTATTGTGATGCATCTCGTATTGGACTTGGTGCAGTGTTGATGCAGGATGGCATGGTCATTGCCTATGCTCCGTGGCAGTTGAAGATTCATGAGAAGAACTATCCGGTTCATGACTTTGAGTTAGCAGCCATTGTCCACCCGTTGAAGATTTGGAGGCATTATCTGTAAGGCGTGGCATGTGAGGAGTTCACGGATCACAAGAGTCTGTAGTATTTATTCAAGCAAAAGGAGTGGAATTCGAGGCAGAGGAGGTGGTTGGAGTTGTTGAAGGACTATGATATCACCATCTTATATCATCCGGGAAAGGCCAATGTGGAGGCCGATGCTTTGAGTAGGAAGTCAGCCAGTATGGGAAGTGTTGCTTATGTTCCGGTCGGTGAGAGACCGCTTTCTCTGGATGTTCAGGCTTTGGCCAATCAGTTCGTGAGGTTGGATGTTTCTGAGCCCAGCCGTGTGTTAGCTTGCACAGTCGCTCGTTCTTCATTATTGGAGCGTATCCGAGATCGGCAGTATGAGGATCCCCATTTGTGTGTCCTTAGAGACACGGTGCAGTAGGGAGGTGCCAAGCAGGTTACCTTAGGTGATGATGGAGTATTGAGATTGCAGGGTCGAGTTTGTGTGCCTAATGTGGATGGTCTTCGAGAGTTGATTTTAGAGGAGGCCCACAGCTCCCGGTACTCTATTCATCCAGGCGCCGCCAAGACGTATCAGAATTTGCGGCAGCATTATTGGTGGAGGAGAATGAAGAAGGATATCGTTGCATATGTGGCTCAGTGTTTGAATTGCCAGCAGGTTAAGTACGAGCATCAGAGGCCCAATGGTTCATTTCAGAAGATTGAGATTCCTAAGTGGAAGTGGGAGCGTATATGGACCTTGTTGTTGGACTCCCATGGACTCAGAAGAAGTTCGATGCAGTGTGGGTTATTGTGGATAGGCTGACCAAGTCAGCACATTTCATTCATGTGGCAGTCTCCTATTCTTCCGAGAGATTAACTGAGATCCATATTTGGGAGATTGTTCATCTTCATGGTGTGCCAGTGTCTATCATTTCGGATCGAGGTACGCAGTTTACCTCACATTTCTGGAAAGCAGTTCAGCGAGAGTAGGGCACATGGGTTGAGTTGAGCACATCGTTTCATCCTCAGACGGACGGGCAGTACGAGCGGACCATTCAGATTTTGGAGGATATGCTCCGAGCTTGTGTCATTGACTTTGGAGGCTCGTGGGATCAGTTCTTTCCTTTAGCAGAGTTTGCCTACAACAACAGCTACCAGTCGAGTATCCAGATGGCTCCTTATGAGGCTTTGTATGGTAGGTGGTGTCGGTCTCCGGTTGGATGGTTTGAGCCGGGGGAGGCTCGGTTGTTGGGTACGGATCTGGTACAGGACAAGGTCAGGATTATTCAGGATAGGCTTCATACAACTCAGTCCAGGCAAAAGAGCTATGCTGACCGCAAGGTTCGTGATTTGGCACTCATGGTCAGTGAGCGGGTATTGCTTCGAGTGTCGCCTATGAATGTCGTGATGAGATTTGGGAAGAAGGGCAAGCTTAGCCCTAGGTTCATTGGCCCGTATGAGATTCTTGATCGAGTGGGAGAGGTGGCTTATAGACTTGCATTGCCGCTGAGCTTATCAGCCGTGCATCCAGTGTTTCATGTGTCCATGCTTCGGAAGTATCACGGCGATCCATCCACGTGTTAGATTTCAGCACTGTCCAGTTGGACAAGGACTTGTCTTATGAGGAGGAGCCGGTAGCTATTCTAGACCGACAGGTTCGTCAGTTGAGATCGAAGAGCTTTCCTTATGTTCATGTTCAGTGGAGAGGTCAGCCTCCTAAGGCATCGACCTGGGAGTCCAAGTCCGATATGTGAAGCCATTATCCCCATCTTTTCCCCGACTCAGGTACTTCCTTCTTCTGTCCGTTCGATGACGAACGGTTGTTTTAGAGGTGGAGAATATGATGACCCAAAAGGTCATCACTTGTTTTTAAAATGAATTTTGCATTTTGAGGCCTTAAAAACCTCTTTTAGCATCACCTCGATCTGCGTGCGTAGTCCAGGCGCGTATCCGGAAAGCTATGTGTGAAAATCTGTGAAAAATTGATAAATTTTGACTATAAAATGAATTAATTTGACTTCGGTCAATATTTTGGGTAAACGGACCCGGACCCATGATTTGACGGTCCCGGACGGTCTGTAGGAAAATATGGGACTTGGGCGTATGCCCGGAATCAAATTCCGAGGTCCCAAGCCCGAGAAATAAATTTTTAAAGAAAATTATTTTCTAAAATTGTTTAAAGGATTTGGAAATGAATTTTGATTTGAACACGTTGGTATCGGGCCCATATTTTAGTTTCGGCGCCCGGTACAGGTCTTATATGAGATTTAAGACAATTCTGTGAAGTTTGGTAAGAAACGGAATCCATTTGACGTGATTCGGACCTTAAATGCAAATTTGATGTTTAAAGAAGTTTCGGAAAATTTCATTGATCTTGAGGTTTAATTCGATGTTCATGATATTATTTTGGCGATTTGAGTGCACGAATAAGTCCGTAGGATGTTTTTGAGGTTGTGCGCATATTTGGTTTGGAACCCCGAGGGCTCGGGTGAGTTTTGGATAGGCCATGGGGTGCATTTTGAACTTAGAAAAATTGCAGGTTTTAGCTGTGTATAGCAGGCCTACAGGCTTCGCATTGGCTCTCAAATGCGATATCGCAAATGCGAGTGGCTGATCGCAAATGCGAAGGAAGCCAGGCCAGCTCAGTCTCGCAAAAGCGAGACTTCTTTCGCAAATGCGAAAATCCCTGTTCTAGCCTTGAGTCGCGAATGCGATGAAGTTGTCGCAATTCCCAAGTCGCAAATGTGACAAGTTGTTCGCAAATGCGAATGCCCTATTTTCTTGAAGGGTTCGCAAATTCGAGCCCTGTTTCGCAATTCCCATTATAGCAGAGGTCGGGGTTCGCAATTGCGAACCCCTGTTCGCAATTCCCACATCTGAGACCTGCAACTTTTATACTTAGACGAATTTTAACCCATTTTGGGTTCGCAATTCCCACATCTGAGACCTGCAACTTTTATACTTAGACGGATTTTAACCTATTTTTCATATTCTCTCAAAACATAAACACACTAGGGCGATTTTTCAAAGTCTTCTTCTTCTCCAAATCAATTCCAAGTCATTTATAACTAGTTTTCTTCAATCAATAACATCTTTTAACATGATTTCAACTTAAAATCAATGATTTTCATGGGGGAAATTGGGTGTTTTGGGTAGAACCTTAGCTTTTCAAAAATGGAGGATTTAGACCTCGATTTGAGGTTCGATTTCAAAACAAATTATATATTTGGGTTCGTGGGGGAATCGGTAATCGGGTTTTGGTTCGAACCTCGGGTTTTGACCATGTGGGCCCGGGAGCAATTTTTTGACTTTTGGGTAAAACTTTGGAAAACTCATTTTCATGCATTGGGGTTGATTCATTTAGCGTTTATTGATGTAATTAAGTAACTTGTGACTAGATACAAGCGAATTGGTGGTGGAATAGAGGGGTAAAGCTATAATTGAAGCGTGAATTGTGTTCGTGGCATTGAGGTAAGTGTTTGGTCTAACCTTAGCTTGAGGGATTAGGAGTTGTGTCTATCTGCTACGTGTTAATTGTGGAGTACGACGTATAGGCATGGTGACGAGTATCTATACATTGGTGTCAAGCATACCCGTGAGTCTTGTGTTATAATTTGTTATGACTCCGTTGTGGTTTATTATGCCTCACATGTTATTATTATCATCGTTCCCTTGCCGGAAAGTTATTATGTTGTTCTTGTTTCCATGGTGGATTCCTTGTGATTATTGTTGGTTGTAACTGGGATCGGGTGGTACGCCCACCACAAGATATAATGAAATGGGAGCGGGTGGCACGCCTGCCACGAGATGTGAGATGAATTGTGAAAGTATAAGTGATAATTGAACCGTTAGTGCATTGGCTCGAGTTATGAAGAGGATTGTGAAGTAATAGTGATAAAGAGAAGAGATCATTATGTTGCCCTTTTGCCGGGCTATTGTTGTTTTATTTGTTATCTCCCTTGTCGGGATGTTGATGTTATTGATGTTGTTCCCTTGTCGGGACCTAATTGTTGAATTGTTGCTCCCTTGCCGGGATTCTTATTTTAATTCCAATTATTCCCTTGCCCCATTGTTTGTGATTGTTGTTTGGGTGAGGAAGAGAGTTAAAGCACGAAGGGTGATGCCGTGTATGATTGTGAGGATAGAGTGTAAAGCACGAAGGGTGATGCCGTACCGCACGATGTACCATTCCGTGCCTATTATATTGATTTCATGATGAGGATGAGAGTAAAAGCACGAAGGGTGATGACGTGCAATTTATATTGATTCTTATGGTGAGGACGAGAGTAAAGGCACGAAGGGTGATCCCGTGCACTTGTCCTTGATTTTCCTGATTCTTGCCGATAATTGAGTTATGTTGTCCTTGACATTTATCTACTGATTTGCTGTTGTTACTTGATTTTATTTCGATGTTATAGATTCCCTTACCCTATTTGCCTTGTGATTGTTGCTTGGGTGAGGAAGAGTGTAATGCACGAAGGGTGATGCCGTGTACTATTTTGGTGAGAGAGTGTTAAAGCACGAAGGGTGATGCTGTGCACTTGTCTTTGATGTCCTAATTTTTTATTGATAACTGAATTACGGTTTCTCTACATTTAATTGCTGGTTTCCTATAGATACTTGTTGTACCCACAACATGATCTCCCCTTCCTATTTTCAATTGAACTGTGGTGATCTTCATATTTATTTGTTGCTCTTCTGTTTCTATTCGATGTTTCCCCGCAGCATGTTTTCCCCTCCCATACTTGACCGTATATTACTATTCTTCTTTTCCGCTGTATATAGTTAAATTGCACAGGCTTACTTGGTAGTCTGGTCCTAGCCTCGTCACTACTTCTCCGAGATTAGGCTAGGCACTTACCAGCACATGGGGTCGGTTGTGCTGATACTACACTCTGCACTCTTTTCTGCAAACCCCAGTGTTGTAGACTTCAGACCGCAGTGGGATTGCTAATTCTCGTTCATCAGGCGACCCGAGGTAGTCTTGCAGGCGTCCGCAGGCCTTGGCGTCTCCTTCTATCTACTATTCCTGTTTCTTTCATGCATTTCCAGGGACAGTGTTGTATTTAATTCTTTCAGACCTTTATTTGTAGTATTCTTAGACCGTCTGTAAAACTGTGACACCAGTTCTGGGTAGTTGAGACTCAAACAGTTGTGCTAGATATTCATGTTCTGATAGCCTATTGTTTTTCTTCCGCTTTCGCTGTTTAAATGATATTTCTTCAAAATTGTTAAAGACTATAAATGGGTAAAAAGGTAAATTGTTCAAATAATTGGCTTGCCTAGCTCATATTATTAGGCGCCATCACGACTCCCAAGGGTGAGAAATCCGGGTCGTGACAGTAAAGTAATAAAGTGACTCGAAAGTCGAATGTCGAACCCACAGAGACATAGATTAACGGTTAACTAAGCAAACTAAAATCAATTTACTATCCAAGATGATCAAAAGTTTGACTTTTCTATTACAACTACTATTGTGAAATTTAAATACGTAACCAAGGGAGTTATATATTCCAGAGTTGTGGTCGGTTTATCATTCCTATTGAGCTCGTAATTACACCTATCAATCCAAATTATCTATGGTTGCTAGTAGACCGTTCGTTTATATAAATAGTATGTTCCCACAATACTATCCGTCTATCCATAATATACCAACCCTATATTCCCATGGTATTGAATCTATCATGAACGAATATAATACGATATTCAACTAAGCAAGACTGTTAGGTATATTCCTATCCTAACTGCGAAATCTTTCCCTGAGCCACGGGTTCAGAAACAAGCTCTCTCCAATTCTACTCTAATCTAAACACGACTTTCCCAAGCATAGCATAGATAGTAAATAGAACTCAACTGTTGGCCAAACACTTAAGCAATTATGCACATAATTAGAAAAACAACCAAAGATGATAGCTCGAATTAACGGTAATATAATTAATAAACTTCAATATTCATGACAACCACAACCCTAGAACGTGAAGTTTAGCTCCACATAGACATGGTAGCAAAACAACAAATCGTCAAGAAAAAGTAAAGATTACTAAGTTTGATGGAAGTAAGATGGAATCTGATGAATTCCGGCCTCCACGGCGGCTCTGTGCTCTCCCCTCGTCTAAAATCAGGTCTCCCCCTTAAATGATGTCTAATGACTATTTATATGTGTAGGAAAAAGACTCAAACGAAATAACCAATTCCAAAACCAAGTAGGAGACAAAATAGGCTTTAAAAATCTGGAACACCCTCGCTACAGACAATGCCTCACGACCTCTATAGCGTGCTCCACCTTGCTATACCCCTGGCGGCGCGAGCTATGCAGCTCGCTTTCCACTGTGCGCCAGAAAATCCTTCGCGAGCAAAATCCTTCGCGATGCCTGTTGTTGCTTCGTTTAAAATGTTGCCTAACAATTCCAATTCATTTCTCATCTTCTTTGCTCATTCTCGTTCTTGTCTTTCTTTCTTTTTCACTTGCAATTGTTTATTTCTTTTGTCTTCTTCTTCCTCATTTGATCTTTCTTTGTCATCATTAAATTCCCTATCATTATATATTCATAAGCCCATTGTTTTAGTGCATGAATTACACTTTAAATATTTATTTTGCTCAAATTTTATCTCCAATGTACCTACACGTAAAATAAATTCAATTAAGCGTAAGTATAGTATAATTTTACATTAAAGCACCTAAATGTAAGGTAAGTAATGCACTAAAAATATATAATTATAGTCAAACCTCACTACTCCACACTTAAACGTTGCTCGTCCTCGAGTCAACAAACAATTCACACTATCCTTGAGCACTTTGTTTTTACGCAATTGAGGCATACTACTCCAATGATCATGGTTTATAGCAACAATTAAACTCTAGCATTTGCAATCACATACACTTCCCTTTTTCTTATGCCAAACTCAAAAAATATTCAAACAAAGACTACATGCTCATAACATATTCCTAGCCTCAAAAACCAACTCAATGTCACAATGCACTCATGGCGTGAACACCCAACATCATGGAGAGAAGTCTAATAACATTACCTATCCCTTGGGAAACTATGTACCCTCACAATAAGAACAAGAGAGTAAGTTGAATCCATACATATAAATCAAATTCTCAAATTTATTTTATGGACTCATATAAATCAAAGAAAATCTCTCACTCCCACAAAAGAAGTCGCGTGCATGCAATTGGCACCATAGGCTTGCCCTTAATGTAAATCTCTACTAATTTAGGCTCACTCAGTCTAAAATCAATTAAGACGTTTTTATGGTTGTAATGTGGGCTAAGGGACGGAAAGGATATATTTAGGAATAGTGGCTAACCCTCCTAAGCACTTTAAAACATCATATAATCAACTGTAAGCATAAATTCTTCAATCCACTTTAATTTCACAACTAAAATCAACCCTAACAATGTTCCCTCTTTTTTTAGGCACTACTTTAATTCATACCCACTAGCAAGAACAAGATATCAATTTATTCATCTAAATTTTCCTTCTCTTTTTTCAAAATTTTCTTCTTTTTTCTTTTTCAATTTCCACTAGTGGTGTCTTCTTTTACAAAACAAGTGCCCCTTTCTTTCTTTCCTTGGTTCCACTTAAAAGCCACCCCACACTTAGTCCCTTCTTACTCCTTTTAGCACTCATCTCACAATTAAAGTGCTTTAAGAGGTAAAAGGAATCAAAACAACGTCAATTAAGAACAAAAAGGGTATAAGCTTGTAATGTGGGTGCCAAATAAAAGTCAATAGTCTCAAAATGGTTAACTAAGGATAGATTTTATTTGTGATAAGCATTAAGCTCAAAAAGAATAAAGATAGCCTAAAATCATTTTTCAAACCGAGTCTCACCTAAAATTTCTCTTCAACTCACATACATGGCAAGTTCAAGACATAATTACAATACATAGACTACACACAAAAAAATCTCCTTCAAACATGGCACATGACCCACTAAGGACGATTTCATTCCGACTCTCAAACTAATGCAAGTATTCACGGAGCCACAAGATACTAAGCATTAAGCACAAAGTGAACATAAGTCAAGAAAATGAGACATAAGCGTCGCAAAACATGCTATCCAAATAACCAAGGCATCATATGTACTTTTAGCACATAGGGAAGATACTACGCATGTGAAAGCCTAAATATGCTATTATCGAACAAGTCAAAGGCGCTTAGGAATCTCATCTTTCTTCCTCCATCTATTCCCTAATTTCTAATCTACTCTAAAAATAATAAAAAAAAATAAAAGAAAAAACTACTGCCCAGTACATACTACATCCCATGAAAAAGAAGCGAGGCACAAAGAAAAATCACAGGGGATTGTTACTACCTAAAGAAATTAAAAGACATATTTTTGAATTTTTGTTTAGACTTTAATCCCTCTAGAAAACTGCCTAGGAGATCCATCACCGGGAAAAGTCCAATTTTTCTACCCCTTTTTTTCCAAATTTTCCTTAAAAGAAACAAAAAGAAAAAATTTAAGCTACAAAAATACTACACAACTACAAAAACCAAAATAAGAAGCTAAAATCAAAATAAGAAATTAATATTTTCTATCATACTACTACCAATTATCTAGAGGAATTCTCCCACCTCACACTTAAAAGAGTGTGGTGTCCCCAATGCACCAATAAAGCAAAATAATAATGAGGGTGGACAAGAAACTCCCTAGGAAGCCAAAGGCCGATGCAATAGCGGCTCACAAGGTACTCGGACTTGCCCCGGGCATGGTCTTTTGTGTGGGCACCCCACACTTAGTTCTCACCATCTAGATCGCTTTGCACTCTTCCAATGGCTTTGATTCCTATGCTTATAATCCTATAAAACAAAATAATACTACAAAAATAATAAAAATAATAAAATAAAACGGTAAAGCTGGGTTGCCTCCCAACAAGTGCATGATTTAACGCCGCGACACGACTTGAACTACTTTTTCCTTCACCTCGAACTTATGAATTGTACCCTAACATGGCATCCAGTCTGTGGCTATGCTCCTTCGGTGGGGCTACAAAGAAAACCAGGTCCAGCAATAAAATTTTTGTTGTACACCTCTTGACCTATAGATGAGGAATGTAATTTTTGCTTTTTGGCACAACAAATTCAAGAACGTAAGCACCCCGTTCCTCGTCCATTGGCTCCTCCAAAGGCTCGGATGACCCGATTTCCATGTCATCATCCAAACACAATGTTGGAAAATACATGGAATGAGGACCAGTACGCCCCAAATCTAGAATTGCATCACTATTTACATCGTCATATGTACACAGACTAGAGTCTTCACATATATTATTATATACTTCCTCACATGACTCTAGAGTCCTTTCCTCAACATGGACATCATTACTAAAAGTCCGGTCGAATGATTGACTCTCCACTTTTAGCTCCTCAATTTGGCGTATAAGCTCCTTTTCAGTTTCACACAACTCAGAACTATTTTGTTGGTCGTTAGACGCATCAACCTTTGCAATCAATTGAGCTCCCAAGTCGTGAATAGCATTGCCAAATTTTTCGATCTCTTGTCCCAATTCAGCTCTTCTTTCTATTAAGTCTTTTATCCCATCTGTAATTTTCTCACGTTGAACCTCATATATATCGAATCTTTCAGCTTGTTCGACCAGCCATGTTTGACTCATAATCTCCACTTTTTCAAAATTTCCCTCTCCCTGGTACTCGCTCTCTTCATTCAATTCTTCCATATTGTCCTTCATTCTCGAGACTGCTGCCCTCATTCTTTTCATATTTTTTTTGAGTTTATCCTGTTGCTCTACTACTTCTCTCAGAATATCCCTAATATATGCATCACATTCCATCCTACACTTCATTGCCCCTATCAAACTCACAAACATCAATAGAAAGATCGCATAAGGGCTCAGAGAAGGATGAAAAGAATTAGGACAACAATCCCAATAGCCATCTTGACCACCATACATGCTACAAATATTCCAGTCAAAGGATTGAGATTGTGCGCATAACTCGCTCCCGGGAACAATCTGACAATTTTTCCACCAGTGGGGCCCTCCATAATACGGCAAGGATTATCAAAGTAAGAATAATCATCATTCAAACAACTTTCATTCAAAGATGTCATGTCAAAATAAGAAAAGAAAATACTACCTAAATGAGAAAATTAAAAAACATGGACAAAAATAACCTAAAAGCTAAACTCAGACAAACAATGAATAACTAAGTCTCCGGCAACGGCGCCAAAAACTTGTTGGTTCTCCAAGTACACGCAAGTATACGTGGCCGTCAAGTAATAAAGTGACTCGAAAGTCGGAAGTCGAACCCACAGAGACTTAGATTAACTGTTAACTAAGCAAACTAAAATAAATTTACTGTCCAAGATGATCAAAGATTAAATTTTCTATTACAGATAATATTGCAAAATTTAAACACGTAACCAAGGGATTTTTATTCCAGGGTTGTGGTCGGTTTATCAATCCTATTTAGTCCGTAATTACGCCTGTTAATCCAAATTATCTATGGTTTCTAGTTGACCGGATTGTCTATATAAATAGTATGTTCCCATAATACTATTTGTCTATCCATAATATACCAACCCTATATTCCTATGGTCCTGAATCTATCATGAACGAATATAATACGGTATTAAACTAAGCAAGACTGTTAGGTATATTCCTATCCTAACCGCGAAAATCTTTCCCTGAGCCACGGGTTCAGAAAAACAAGCCCTCTCCAATTCTACTCTAATCTAAACACGGCTTTCCCAAGCATAGCATAGAAAGTAAATAGAACTCAACTGCTGGCCAAACAATGAAGCAATTATGCACATAATTAGAAAAACAACCAAAGATGATAACTCGAATTAACGGTAATATAATCAATAAACTTGAATATTCATGACAACCACAACCCTAGAACGTGAAGTTTAGCTCCACATAGACATGGTAGCAAAACAACAAATCATCAAGAAAAAGTAAAGATTACTAAGTTTGATGGAAGAAAGATGGAATCTGATGAATTCCGGCCTCCATGGCGGCTCTGTGCTCTCCCCTCGTCTAAAATCAGGTCTCCCCCTTAAAATGATGTTTAATGATTGTTTATATGTGTAGGGAAAAGACTCAAATCAAATAACCCAATCCAAAACCAAGTAGGAGACAAAATAGGCTTTAAAAATCTGGAACACCCTCGCTACAGACCGTGCCTCACGACATCTATAGCGCGCTCCACCTTGCTATACCCCTGGCGACGCGAGCTCTGCAGCTCGCTTTCCATTGTGCGCCACAAAATCCTTCGCGAGCAAAATCCTTCGCGATGCCTATTGTTGCTTCGTTTAAAATGTTGCCTAACAATTCCAATTCTTTTCTCATCTTCTTTGCTCATTCTCGTTCTTGTATTTCTTTCTTTTTCACTTGCGATTGTTTATTTCTTTTGTTTTTTCCTTCCTCATTGGTTCTTTGTTTGTCATCAATATATTCCTTATCATTATATAATTATAAGCCCATTGTTTTAGTGCATGAATTACTTTTTAAATATTTATTTTGCTCCAATTTCATCTCCAATGTACCTACACATAAAATAAATTGAATTAAGCACAAGTATAGTATTATTTACCATTAAAACACCTAAATGTAAGATAAGTAATGCACTAAAAAAATATAATTATAGCCAAACATCAGGTATATCGACAATTTCAATAGGTTCTTATGATGATTTTGGACTTGTACGCATGTTTAGTTGTGGTCCGTGGTGACCTGAGGCCATTTCGACGCTTTATGTAGAAAGTTGGAAATTTGAGTTTGAACTTTGAAAAATCTTGAGTTTTGGTGATCGATTCATTATTCTAGATGTTATTGTGATGGTTTAAGCTAACGAGCGAGTTAGTTTGGTGTTAATATAATTGTGTGAATTTTCGGATTGGAGCCCGAGGGGCTCGGGTGAGTTTCAGATACGTTGTGGACTGTTTTGGAAGAGTTGTGGAGTTGCTGGGCTGCAGATCTCACATTTGTGAGGATCTTTTTGCAAATGCGAGCCTCGTATTTGCAAGAGATTGCTCGCATTTGTGAAGTTAGAAAGGTACTGGGCATCTTCGCGCTTGCGAATATTTGCTCGCTTTTGTGAATTGTCGGCATCACAATAGCGAGGGTTGTGTCACAATTGCAATACTGGAGAGCTGTGTAATAGATTCTCTTTTGCAAAGTGCTGTTCACTTTTGCGAGGGGCTGGACCTTTGCAAATGCGACTAAACCTTTGCATTTGCGGTCAGTGGTTCGTTTTTGCAAACATCGCAATTGCGATCAAGAGTACGCAATTGCTTATCTGCGGCTGGGTAAAAGATTGAGATTTCGGAACTGAGCTCATTTTACATCTTTTTTGAGATTTAGACTCCCTAGAGGCGATTTTTGGAGATCATTTTCTTCCCAACTTCATATGTTAGTAACTTTAACTTATTTTTGTTCAATTCCCATTACTTTTCATGAAGTTTCACTATCGAATCTAAGATTTCATAGAGTCAAAATTGGGATTTTGGTTGAATTAAGGATTTTATAAAATTGAGATCGGATTTCAAATTAAATTACATATTTGGACTTGGGGTGAATGGATAATAGTGATTTGATCTTGATTTCGGATTTCGACCATGTGGGTCTGGGTTGACTTTTTCAAATATGTTAAATATCTCACCTTTATCATATGAGGGTAGTTTCTAAAGCTTGTATTGACTTGTTTGAACAATACTTTGCTAGATTTGGGTGGTTTGGATGCTTTGCTAAAGGGAAAGCCTTGTTGGATTGTTGATCTTGTTCTGAAAGGAGGTAAGTTTCTTGGTTAAACTTGATTGAGGGAATTAGGGTATAATTAAGTCTATTTGCTACGTGATATATGTTTTGGGGGCGTCGCATATAGAAGGCGATGAGTGTATATGCGTTGTTCATGGGATAAGCATGCTGGTAGAACTAGCCTTATTTGTGCCACGTTACTTTGTGTATCATGCCTATCATGCTTTAGATAGATTGTGAAACTCTTTGATTTCTCTTATTCATGTTATTTTCTATGTTGAGCTTATTGATATATTGGGCGTTGAGATTGTTGAATTATTTTTTTGTGTTGGTGCAAGGGTGTTGGTAAACTCTCATATGGCGAGTTATGTTCAAATATTATCCTCGATGCTTCCTACCTTACTTGGTACTGTGTTATATGTGATGCTTGGTGAGGAGGAGTGATATGCACGAAGGGTGTTACAGTGCTTGAGAGAAAAAGGGGATATGCACGATGGATGTTTTCGTTCTAGCTACTATATTATGTTGTGAAGATGAGAGTAAAAGTACGAAGAGTGATGTCATACCATTTGTTGGTTTCATTGTTCTTTATTTTACTATTCAGATTGAGGACTTAGCTTTGTGACTTTGTATTTTACCTTTGAAAGGTTTGTTCAGAGTTGTTGTAAAAACATGAGTTGTGGTTTACCTAGTAACACCTTCCTTTACTTTTCTGCTTTATATCCCTTTACTCATGTACTTATTACCTCTATCACATGTTGTTATCATATTATTATACTTTATTTGTCATCTCATTATTTCTTGTTACTTAACTACACAGGTTTATTTGTAGGCGTCTTGTCTTAGCCTCGTCAATACCTCGTCGGGGTAAGGCTCGTCACTTATGGAGTACATTCGATACGTTGTACTCATACTATACTTCTGCACTTCTTGTGCAGATTCAGATATTGGTTCAAGCGGAGTCCCGAGAGTTGCTTAGTGGATACCAGATGGACGACACGAGGTTGAGCTGCATACCGTTCGCAAGCCTTGGAGTCATCTTTCCATTTATGCTGTATTGTTTCTACTTTTCAGACAACATTGTATTTCTTACAAGATAATATATTTAGTAAACTTTAGTAGCCTATGTACTTGTGACTCCACGTCTTGGGATGGTTAAACTGTTAATGTTGATCTTTAGACTTATCATGCATACTTCTAAGTTACTATTACACTACATTATCATTTAATTGTTTATTGATAGTTTCATTTCTTTCATATTTTCTGGTATGTGTTGGCTTGCCTAGAAAGCAGTATTAGGCAGCATCACGACCCCGCATGCTTGGATTTTTGATTGTGATAAGTTGGTATCAGAGCCCTAGGTTGCCTAGGTCTCACGAGTCATGAGCAAGCTTGGTAGAGTCTAAGGATCAGTACAGAGACGTATGTAATTATCTTCTACATTCTATAAGGCTTTAGGAAACTTCGCTTTCTTTCTTTCTCTACTCTGCGACTTTGTTATATTATTAAGATTGAATCTTTTTTTCTCTAATCTCTCACTGATGGTGAGGACACATACCTCGTCCAGAGCTGATTAGGAGCCGGAGCCCCAGATTGCAGCCACTACCAGGGGTAGGGGACAGAGCCAGGGTAGAGGCAGAGCTTAGCCTACAACAACATTTGTAGCCGAGCCTCAAATAGTGCAGGATGATAATATCCTAGTTTAGACCGAGCTAGCAGAACCAAATCAGGTACCAGAGGGGTTATTTGCTACCCTAGAGCTTCAACACAACTTAGTTTGTATGGTTGGCTTCATGGAGTGTATGTCACAAACTGGTGTGTTTCCTGTGCCACCAACCGTTTCTTAGGTCGGGAGAGGATTTCAGATTCCCGCTATTAGACCCTAGGAGTTCTACCACTTTGGGTGGTTTGACCTATTATTGCTACACAGCTCGGGGACAGGCCCACGATGTTAGTTGATGAGCTGAAGAGGTTGGACAGGTTCATCAAGCTGTTTCCCCCTCACTTTAGCGGTGCACCTTCAGATGATTCTTAGGATTTCTTGGACTGTTGCCATGAGATTTTGTGCAACTTGGGACTAATGGAGTCCAATGGAGTAGATTTCATCGTCTTTCAAATGCATGGGCCATCTAAGAGGTGGTGGCAGGTTTATTAGCTGGGCAAGCCAGCACGATCACCTCCTCTCATATGGGCTCAGTTTTTACAACTATTCTTAGAGAGCTTTATTCCCTTCACTTAGAGAGAGGAGTTGTGTAGTCAGTTCGAGCGCCTTTAGCGGGGTAGCATGACCATTACCTAGTATGAGACTAGATTTATTGATTTGTCATACTATGCAACTATCATGATCCTTGTTGAGAGGGAGAATGTGTAGAGGTTCGTAAAGGGTCTTACATACAGGATCAGACATCAGATGGCCAGAGAGGCTGAGATTGAGATTTCTTTCACTCAAGTAGTAGGGATCACTAGGAGGATTGAGCGCATTAGAGGCCAAGCGATAAAGACAAACTCTAATAAGAGGACCTATCATTTTGGAGGATTCAGTGGTGCCTCGCCTGGAGGCAGGGGTTCCTTTTGGTGGAGGCTATCCTATCAGGCCAGCATAGTTAGCCTTACAGGTCACACATGGTGCTTCGAGTAGCCACAATGCTTATGGACCTCATTTCGAGCAGCTAGCATACAGTGCATCTCCATCTCCCATTAGTGCTCCTCCGATACAGAATTACCATGGTGGTTATTCACATCGATAGGGATAGTTCTAGGCTTAGCAACCATATCAGTAGTGGGCTTTCTATGTATGTGGGGATATGAGGCACGTCGCAAGGTTTCTCCCTTTGTTGCAGAGCAGTATGCCACAACAGGGTATTCGTGACAAGATTCCAGCATCGATTGCTCTACCACCTACTCAGCCAACTAGAAGCAGGGGTCAGGTAGCCTGAGCTGGAGGCCAAACAATGAGAGGTCGTCCTAGAGGTGGAAGACACATTGGTAGGGCTCAACCCCATTTTTTAGGCATTTCCTGGTAGGCCTGAGGTAGAGTCATCCGATGCAGTTATTACAAGTATTATCTTAGTATGCCGTAGAGATGATTCCGCGTTATTTGATACGGGTTCTACATATTCATATGTGTCTTCATATTTTGCTTCCTGTTTTAGTAAGTCTCGTTATTCTGTTGATGTTCCTATTTCGGTGTCTACACCTGTTGGAGTTTCCATAATAGTTGATTGAGTGTACCGATCTTTACTATTGATGGTTATGATACTATAATTGATATTTTGTTGCTAAATATGGTGGATTTTGAGGTCATTCTTGATATGCATTGGTTTTCCCCGTATCACACTATCTTGGATTGTCATGCCAAGACTATGACGTTGGCTATGTCGGGGTTGCCTAGATTAGAGTGGAAAGGGCTCTTAGTCACTCCACTAGTAAGGTAGTTTCATATTCGAAGGATCGGCATATGGTTGAGAAGGGGTGTCTAGCATATTTGGCTTATATCCGAGATTTTAGTGTGGAGGTTTCTTCTACGTATTTGGTACCGGTTGTGAGGGAGTTTCCTTGGGTGTTTCCTACATATTTGCCAGGTATTCCACCCGATAAAGATGTTGAGTTTGCATTGATTTTGTTTCGGACACTCAGCCAATTTCTATTCTAACGTACCGTATGGCTCCACCTGAGTTGAAGGAATTGAAAAATCAACTGCAGGATTTTCTTGATAGGGGATTCATTAGACTGAGTTTCTCACCTAGGGGTGCACCGCTTTTTTTTTTTTTGAGAAGAAGGATGGACCGTTGAGGATGTGCATTGACTATCGACAGTTGAACAAGGCCACTATTAAGAGCAAGTATTTGTTGCCCATGATCGATGATTTATTTGACCAGCTTCAGCGTACCAAGGTGTTTTACAAGTTTGATTTGAGATTTGGCTACCATCCGGTGAAGGTTGGGGCATCACCCCTAAGAGAGCTTTTAGGACTCGATATGGTCATTACGAGTTCATAGTAACATCATTTGTCTTGAACAATGCTCCAACAGTCTTCATGGATTTGATGAACTAAGTGTTCAAGACCTATTTGGAATCCTTTATGGCTGTCTTTATTGATGATTTTTTGGTTTACTAACATAGTAGGGAGGAGCATGAGCAGCACCTATGGATTATAATTCAGACTTTAAAGGACCGTCAGTTATATGCCAAGTTTTCGAAGTGTGAGTTTTGGCTGGACTCAATTGCCTTCTTGGGTCATATTGTGTCTTCTAATGGTACCAAGGTGGGTCCCAAGAAGATAGAGGCAGTTCTGAATTGGTCTAGACCTACTTCAGCTACACACATTCGGAGCTTCTTAGTTGTGGCGGGCTACTATCGCCGGTTTGTGGAGGGGTTTTCATCTATCTTAGCCCCATTGACCAAATTGACTCAGAAGGGTGCTCCTTTCAAATGGCCTAACACGTGTGAGGAGAGCTTTCAGAAGCTCAAGACTTCCTTCGCTACAGTGTTTTTGTTGCCCACATGTTCGATGTCTTACACTGTGTATTATAATGCATCGCATATTGGGCTTGACACGGTATTGATGCAGTATCGTAGAGTGATTGCCTATGTGTCTCGTCAGTTGAAGGTCCATGAGAAGAACTACCCCATGTATGATTTTGAGTTAGTAGCCATTCTGAACGTGCTCAAGATTTGGAGGCATTACTTATACGGCATGCCATGTGAGGTCTACACTGATCATCGGATCCTCTATCATCTGTTCAAACAAAGGGATCTTAATTTGAGGTTGAGGAGATGGTTAGAGTTATTGAAGGACTATAATATTACCATATTATATCATTTGGGCAAGGCTAACATGGTGGCCAATACCTTGAATAGGAAGGCAGAGAACATGGGTAGTCTGGCATTTATACGGCAGTGGTGAGGCCATTGGCCATGGATGTTCAGGCTTTGGCTAACAGGTTTGTTAGGTTGGATATTTCGGAGCGTAGTATGGTTCTCGCTTGTGTTGTGGCATAGTCATCTTTTTTGGAGCAGATCAAGGCTTGCCAATTGGATGATCCTTACTTGTTGGTGTTGAAAGAAATGGTGCACTGGGCTGGTGATAAAAAGGTGGGGATTAGGGATGATGGTGTTATGTGGCTTCAGGGCTGAATTTTTGTTCTGAATGTTGATGGGTAGAGAAAGTTGATCCTTGAAGAGGCTCATAAGGCATGGTATTCCATTCACCCAGGTGTCACGAAGAAGTATCCTGACTTGAAGCAGCACTATTGGTGGCGAAAGATGAAGAGAGATATTTTTGGACATATCTCCCGGTGTTTGAATTGTCAACGGGTAAAGTATGAACATGAGATACCCCAATGGTTAGACTTAGAAGTTCGTAATATTGGAGTGGAAGTGGGAGCGTATCACTATGGACTTTGTGGTAGGCTTTCTACGGACCTCCAGGAGGTATGATCTTGATTGGGTCATTGTGGATCGGTTGACTATGTCCGCGCATTTTATTCCGGTGATGACTTCCTACTCTGTAGAATGGTTGGCTCAGATTTACATTAGGGAGATTATTCACCTGCACAGTGTGCCCATTTTTATCATCTTAGACCGTGGTACGCAGTTCACTTTACACTTTTAGAGAGTAGTGCAACGTGAGTTGAGCACGCAGGTCGAGTTGAGTATCATGTTTCATCCACAGACGGACGGGCAGTCCGAGCGGACAATTTCGATTTAGAAGGATATGTTGAGGGCATGAACTATTGATTTCGGGAGTCAGTGAGACCAATTTCTACCCCTATCAGAGTTTGCCTACTACAACAGCTATTAGCCGAGTATCCAAATAGCTCCACATGAGTCCTTATATGGGAGGCAATGTCGTTCTCCAATAGGTTGGTTTGAGCCCGGTGAAGCTAGATTGTTGGGCACAGACTTGATTCACGATGTGTTGGAAAATGTGAAATTTATTCAGGAACGGATCTGTACAACACAGTCCAGGCAAAAGAGTTATGCTAATAGGAAGGTTAGGGATATGACTTACATGGAGGGTGAGAAAGTTCTTTTTTGAGTGTCGCCTATGAAGGGCGTGATGCGATTTGGGAAAAAGGGCAAGTTGAGCCAGAGATTTATTGGCTCGTTCGAGATCTTGGAGAGAGTTGGGAAGGTTGCTTATAGGCTTGCCTTGCCTCCTAGCCTAGTAGGGGTACATCTGGTATTTCACATTTTCATGCTTTGGAAGTATCATGAGGATAGGTCACATGTTTTGGACTTTAACATGTTGCAGCTTGATGAGAATCTGACCTATGTGGAAGAGCCGGTGGCTATTCTAGACCAGCAAGTTCGAAAGCTGAGATCTAAAGATATTCCATCTGTGAATATGCGTTGTAGAAGTTAGCCGACTGAGGAGGCTATTTAGGAGTCTGAGTCCAATATAAGGAGTAGAAACTCGCACCTTCTTACTAGTCTAGCTACATTTCTACGTCCACTTGAGACGAATGTTTCTTTTAGAGGTGGAGAATGTAACGATCCGATAGGTCATTTTGGGTACTAGCTTTATTGTGTTTCGAGACCTTTCATAGCTCTATTTTGTAATTTATGACTTGCGTGCGTGGTCCGTGTTGATTTTCGGAAGGTTTAAATGTGAATTTTAAAAATGTGATTTTTTACTTTAAAAGTGTTTAGAGTTGACCACGATCAATAATTTTGGTAAACGACCTCGGTTCGGTATTTTGATTATTTTGGTAGGTTCGTATGATTATTTTGAACTTGTACGCATGTTTAGTTGGGGTTCCAGGTGACCCCGGGCTATTTTGGCACTTTATGTAGAAAGTTAGAAATTTGAGTTTAAACTTTAAAATATCTTGAGTTTTGGTCATCGTTTCTTGATTCTAGATGTTATTGTGATGATTTGAGCTTATAAGCGAGTTCGTTTTATGTTAATATACTTGTGTGAACATTCAAATTGGAGCCCGAGGGGCTCGGGTGAGTTTTGGATAGGTTGTGGACTGTTTTGGATGAGCTGTAGAGTTGATAGTGTTGCTGGGCTGCAGATCTCGCATTTGCGAGGATCTGTTCGCAAATACGAGCCTCACATTTGAGAGAGCTTGCTCGCATTCGTGAAGTTGGGAAAGGACTGGGCATCTTCGCTTTTGCTAAGTTTTACTCTCTTTATGAATGGTCGGGCTTTGCAATTACGAGGGTTGTGTCGTAATTACGATATTGGAGAGCTAGGGAGCAGCTTCGCTTTTGTGAAGTTCTGTTCGCTTTTGCGAGGGGCTAGACCTTCACGAATGCGAAGGTTTTTGAGAGGTTAAAAAAATGTTCACATTTGCAGTCAGTGGTTCTCTTTTGCAAACATCGCAATTTCTAACAAGAATTTGGAATTGCTATATCAGGAGTTGGGTAAAAGATTGAGATTTTGGGACTTAGCTCATTTTACACCATTTTTGAGACCTAGACTCCTTAGAGGCGATTTTCGGAGAGCAATTTCTTCCCAGCTTCATAGGTTAGTAACTTTAACTAGTTTTTGTTCAATTTTCATTACTTTTCATGAATTACCACTATCAAATCTATGATTTCATATAGTAGAAATTCGGATTTTGGGTAGAAATTTGGAATTTTGTATAATTGAGATCTAAACCTCAAATTAAGGTTCGATCTCGAAATAAATTAAATTTTTGGACTCGGAGGTGAATGGATA
Organism: Nicotiana attenuata; assembly: GCF_001879085.1. NCBI lineage: Eukaryota > Viridiplantae > Streptophyta > Magnoliopsida > Solanales > Solanaceae > Nicotiana > Nicotiana attenuata. The sequence continues at coordinate 103,675,975 of NC_031989.1, read as the reverse complement.
ATCAGAATTTGGTCTTAGTTTCAGTTTCGACTACGTGGGCCTCGGTTGACTTTTTGTTGAGTTTTTAAATATGTTAATGATCACACCTTTATGGTACATGGGTAGTTTCTAAATCTTGTTTTGACTTGTTTGAATAATATTTGACTAGATAGGGTGGTTTGGAGGCTTGTTCTAAAGGGAAAGCTGTGTTGGATTGTTGATCTTGTTTTGGAAGGAAGTAAGTGTCTTGGTTAATCTTGATTGAAGAAATTAGGGTGTAAGTCTATTTGCTACGTGATCTATGTGTTTGGGGCATCGTCTATACAAGGTAAAAAGTGTATATGCATTGTCGATGGGATAAGCATGTGGGTAGAACTAGCCTTACTTGTGCCACGTTACTTTGTGTATCATGTCTACCATGTTTTAGATAGATTGTGAAACTCTTTGATTTCTTGTATTCATGTTATTTCCTATGTTGTGCTTATTGAGATATTAGACGTTGAGATCGTTGAATTAATATTTTCATTGTTAGAGCAAATGTGTTGGGAAACTCTCATATGCCGAGTTATGGTCAAATGTATCCTTGATGTTGTTTGGCCACCTTGCTTGTTACTGTGTTATATTTGATGCTTGGTGAAGAAGAGTGAAATGTACGAAGGGTGTTGTCGTACTTGTAAGAATGAGAGTGATTGTGCATGAAGGGTGTTTCTGTGATTTATTCATATATCAATATCATTGCACAAAGGGTGTTACCGTGGTTGAGATAAAGTGAGAATATGCACGAAGAGTGTTTCCGTGCTAGCTACTATATTATGTTGTGAAGATGAGACTAAAAGCACAAAGGGTGATGCCGTGGCGTTTATTTCATTGTTCTTTATTATACTGTTCGGATTGAGGACTTGGCTTTGTGTCTTTGTAATTTTCCTTTGAAGGTTTTTTCAAAGTTGTTGTAAAAGCATGAGTTGTGGTTTACCTAGTAACACCTTCCTTTACTTTCCTATTTTATATCCCTTTACACATGTACTGATTACCTCTCTCACATGTTGTTATTCTATTATTATACTTGATACTTTATTTGTCATCTCGTTATTTCTTGCTACTTAACTGCACAGGTTTATTTGTAGGTGTCTTGTCTTAGCCTCATTACTACCTCGTCGGGGTTCGGCTAATACTTACGTAGTATATTGGTTCAGTTGCACTCATACTACACTTTTACACTTCTTATGAAGATTCAGATATTGGTTCAAGCGGAGTCACGAGAGGTGCTTAGGGGATACCAGATAGACGACTTGAGGTAGATCTGCATACCGTTCGCATGCCTTAGAGTCATCTTTCCATTTTTGATGTGCTGTTTCTTTTTTCTTTCAAGATAATGTATTTAGTAAACTCTAGTAGCTCATGTACTTGTGACTCCATGTTTTGGGATGGATGAACCGTTAGTGTTGATCTTTAGACTTATCATGTCCTCAAAGTGATATTTTAAGGGACTTAGTTAAGTTCTTTAACAAGGTTCAAAGTGTTTAGCAGTTTGTGGTTCTATTCTAGTTGATTGATTAACTCAATCTTGCTTTTGGACAATGTGCCGTTATGAACAACCCAGACTCTCTAAGATATGTTAATCATAGTGTGAACCCTAATACCCATGTAGCAGCATAGTAGCACTAAAAATAATGCTTTGTGAAGTGCGGTACCTTCTTCTGCAAAGAAGCTTTATTCATTTAAGTCCTTTTATGCTAAGATGTTGGTGCCAAAGCAGTAACAACTTCTTTGGATGGTTACTCTCTATTGTATAGTGTTGTATTGTTACTTTAATGTCACGATCTAAAAACCACTAGTCGTGATGGCACCTAAATCTATCCGCTAGGTAAGCCAACTGACAGAAAAATATAATCCAAAAGAGATTATAGGAAAATAGTAAAGAATTAGCTGAACATTTACAAATTGACCCAAGACCCGGTAGTAAGACTCATGAGCTTCTAAGACTTGGAATTTACAAAGTTGGTACGAATAAATACATGTTCTGTTGAAAGATACATAAACAGAATAACAAAACCTAAGCTACCAAGGACAAGAGGCAACTATATCTCGAATGCGCGAACATCATCAGAATCAGCACCCGACATTCACCAGCAACTCTAATCCAGAAATCTGTACACATCGTACAGAAGTATAGTATCAGTACAATCGACCCCGTGTACTGGTAAGTATTTTATCTAACCTCGTCGAAGTAGTGATGAGGCTTTTTAGTAAAAAGACACTTACAGATAAAACCTGCATTACGAATCAGCAATAGAACTAAACCACAATATAATAGAGAAGAATATATGCAACGAATACGCAAAACAATAACCGAGTGTTAACAGAGATCACAATTTGGCATCCTCAAATACCTCAACCAATCCTTTCCTTAGAATGAAACCAATAAACCACAACAGTCAATTCTTAACTTTCATAGCATGAGGGATGTACCCAGATATCAAGTCAATTGCACGGCAATACACTTCGTGCTTTTATCTCATCCTCACCCAATATACGTATAACAGAACTAACCAGAAGACATAAATATCGATAACATGAATTACAACGTAGGAAATACGCAATTAGCAATAATGAACAAGGACAACCAGATGGGCAATAGCAGAAGACTAAGCGGAAAGCATGTGAATGATGACAGACATAATAAACAAGGAATATCAGCTTCAAATAACTAGCATGGTGAAGCCCTAAATACAGGTATAACAAATAAGAAGGAAACACATGATCTTTACAAGTTAACAAGTAGAGGCATGAATGACTAACATAGAAAAAAGAGCTTGTACTAAAGTGCAACAGAATAGATACGACGTGAGTGTAATTATAAAAGCTCAGAAATAGGCTGATATTTGCAAGTTAAACTAACAGAAGATATGATCGACACAACAACAACTGATATATAGGTAAATGACAGAACAATAGCAACAAGTCACATCAGATCTGAGATTGCGACAATAACAGCTCAAGGTGAATACATGAACATATACACGGGAAAACAGATATCACAACATAATGCATGTCCCTCATCTTAACCTGCACGGAAACACATATCGTCCCATGACCTCACAATGATATAAAAGCATAACAATATAAATAAAATGGCACCGCATCACCCTTCATGCTTTACACTCTCATAACATGGCACAGCATCATCCTTCGTGCCTTTACTCTGAATAATATGGCATGGCATCACCCTTCGTGCTTTTACTATCAATAATATGGCACGACATCACCCTTCGTGCTTTACACTCCCCCTCACATGATAATGTATAAACAATGGCACAGCATCACCCTTCGTGCTTTACACTCTTCCCTACCAAGCATATGTATATCAATGACAACAAGGCAGGAAGCATAAATAACATCAAGGAGAGTGTTTTAACTGATATTCCAAACAAATCCCAATCACAATTTTCCAAGTCAACAATGATTCAACAACCCTCAAGATCCGTATTATTCAAATACTTCCACAAATCTCACAAATGATCCACAACACAAGTATATAGTCTAGTATCTCAAGAATATCGGCCGTAGTAATGTAGTAATGATTTCGCATAGAGATGACCGAATCAGACACATCAATGTATTCTCGGAATTTCAGTCAAGTTTGATCAAGTTATAATAAGCTAAGTCTTGATTTTTATCATTTGATATTGTGTCCTTAGTATCTAAGAGTCAACTAAGGCATGAAGCAGGAGGTCAAAAAATTCTACAAACATAAATGTAACATAATACACCCCTCCCGAGCATGATTAATCCTGGCACATACATATAAGCTCGTCACCTCATATATGTATCAACCCCGCATGTAGAAAACAATGAAAAATAGGAGGAAAAATTTCCTCAACAAAGTTAGGCAAAACACTTACCTCGAACAAGCCAATTACAATACTGAGCAAGCCAAGCGATGCTCCAAAAATGTCATCACAGCGCGTAGTGACCTTCGGACGGCTCAAAACTAGCCAAAAGCAACTCAAATACATCAAATAAAACCGAAGGAAATAATTCCAAATGATAAAGATCGAATCCTAAATCAAATCCCAAATCCGGCAAAAAATCACACCCGGGCCCGCACTTCGGAACCCAACAAAACTCACGAAATACGACAACCCATTAAATTATGAGTTCAATTATACTAGTTTCACTCAATTCCGACTCCAAATCGATGTTCAAAACTCAAAAACTCATATTACGAAATTTTAGGCAACCCCCCCCCCAATTTTCTCTTTAAAATTCATCAATTTAAAGTTAAAATCGAAGATAGATTCATGAAATATAACCAAAATTGAGTAGAGAATATTTACTCCAATTCATATGTTGAAAATCGCCTAAAAAATTGCCAATTCCGAGCTCCCCAACTCAAAATATGTTAAATGAATAAACCCTTGTTTTAACACTTTTCTGCCTCATTTCTTATGCCAAATGATCTTCAAACTCGCTTTTGATGCCTCTAATGGATTCCTTGTGAAATTTTAGTCAAGTTGGGCTCTTGAATCACTCCATTTGACCTTATATTGAAGGAGATATGCTGGTTTCAATATTTAAAAATAGTGCAGATTTTTAAATACGAAGTCAGTAGCAATTTCATAATTAATCTGAAAAATCTGGCAACCCAATTCTTATTAAAATGACCATAAACTCCTCATTCAATGTCCAAATCCGAAGATTCTTTTTGCTATGGCTCCATAATTACGATAAGGATCTAATGATTCAATAAAAACAGAAAGTGGAGCTCATTTTCTTAATGTTGTACCATTTATGCTTGAAAAACAACGTCAAAACTTAAAAAAACGAGCGCAACACAACCCAAACATATCCGAACTCAGTCGAGCCCTTCGGGACCACGTCCAAACATACCAACAAGTCCCATAACATAACATGGACTTACTCAAGGCCTCAAAACAAACATAACAACATCAAAACGACGAAACACACCTCAATCCAAAAATCAATGAACTTGAAACTTCAAACTTCCACAACCGATGCTGAAACCCATCAAATCACGTCCGATTGACCTCAAATTTTGCACAAAAGTCACATTCGATATTATGGGCATGTTCCAACTTCCGGAATTGAAATCCGACCCCAATATCAAAAAGCCCACTCTCAGTCAAACTTTCCAAAAAATCCAACTTTCGCCATTTCGAGCCAAATTTAACTAGCGACCTCCAAATCACAATCCGGACACGTTCGTAAGTCCAAAATTACCCAACGGAGCTAACGGAACCATCAAAATTCCAAACCGAGGTCATATACTAAAAATTCAAACTCGGTCAACTCTTTCAAACTTAAAGATCCCTAGTTGAGAATCATTCTTCCAAATCAGTCCCGAATAACTTGAAAACCAAAACCGACGATTCACATAAGTCAAAATACATCATACGGAGCTACTCACGCCCGTAAATTACTGAGCGAAGTGCAAATGCTCAAAACCACCAGTCGGCTCGTTACATTTGAATACAATGTTTGTTTTGAATGTTACTTAAAATTTATCGTGTCATTTAATCAATCATTACGTAACGACAAAAAACCCACTTTATGTAACGATGATTTTGTATGGTCGCATCGTTACCTTATTTTTTTCATCTTACCCTTCCTTATTATAAAATAACCCTATTTTATCTTTTTCCTATATTTTATAATAATAATTCTATCTCATACCTTACTTTTTCTTTGTAATATTGCAAGTTTATTCTTCTTATTGTTGGTGCATGGCATCACGACACGACGGCGAACAATACAATCTATCAAAATATTGTATACATCAAAATGATACAGTACAATACAATATAATAAGATATGATATATTATGAAACGATACATAACAACTGTCGAAACAAGCTATAAGTTGTTCCTTGTATATCCTTCCTTGTTTTAATGCTTTAGGTTGCTGCTGTGATCTTTTACCATAGCTTGTAAGGATATAACTGATCATCGTGAGCTATGTAGTCTCCTATGGTTTCGAAGATTCTACACAGGCTCTACCATTCTATCACCATCTCTGGGAGGTAAGTACTTCAATATTTCGAACTATTCTATTAGAATGATATGTCGAACAAAGAAACCAGAAACTATTTCTTTTTCCTTTTAGGAAAAATGTCCAAATTTGTCAATCTAATATCCCGAATTGCTCAATTTCCCTATGTAACTCTTTGGTCCATTCATACACTTGCCATTAGCAAACCTTCTAGTATTTTCCCTTGCCATTAACGGAGCTCCAACGTGACATGGATAGACTTAATCTATCCAAATGTTTCAAGAAAAAAGTTAAAATTGTCACGACTCGAAATTGTTTAACCAAAAATTAGATTTTAGGTCAAAGCTTGAATTTAGAAGAACTCGGGTTACTGATAATCGGAAAAGAGTATATAAAGAAAGAAATTTGAGAATAATATAATCAGAAAGCAAGTAAACCAAAGTATATTCCAATAGTGTTTTTCTGTCCCCTACAGTTGTTTGTGACTTTCCCTTTTACAGCCGTTTTGAGAATACAGACTTTACCTTTGTCATAATAAGACAATTATGGGTAATTAATGACCTTAAATGTTACGTTATGCAATCATATACATTAAATACATATTCTCTAACGTTTCTAGTATTTAATACTCATTAAATGTTGTATCTGGACTCTTTTTTGCTGTCAGATTCATTCCTTTGACTCTTCTGATCTTTGACCTTTGAATGTCTTGAATAGGTACGAGCGTTGAATTACTTGTATGACTGCTCGTGCCTTCTTCATTTAACTTGCTCATATCTGTTGCTGCTTGTATCTGTTATTGCTCGTATCTGTTAACCAACCTTAATTCTTTGACTGTTTGACCAGTCTATGTGTCATGACACGTCACCAAATATATATAAATACGATTTTCCCCAATACAGATAATCCCCCCCACTTTCCATTTATTCATCAGTTTGAATATTTGGGAAGTGGAATTCATTAAAGGAGAATTTTTGTCACCATTAATGCTCTGACAGAGTTGACGCTTCAATTATCACTTCCATTTAATGCTTCAGACACGTGTCATCTTCTTATTAGTTCCACAGTTTTACAACACTTTTTCAGGCTGTCTTTTCGGCTCCACTGTTCATGAAGTATCAGTTACCATTATTGTGATCCTTCCATTACTGCGTTTTTACTTTTGACGATCGCCCATCAGTATAAATACAATTTTTCCTTTCACCTTTTACCACAAAAACTTTTTTCTCTAACACTCAAACTGTATGAATCCCTGTTTACTTCTTCTTCTTCCTCATCATGTCTTCTTCGAACCCTAACCCTAAGCGAGTTCCTATTTTAGACAATTTTCCCAATGCCCCTGTTAGACATAGAAGGGGTGGGAGACTTCGTAGCTTAGGATCCTCCTGTGGTGGCGGTTCTACCATACCTTCTCCTAGCCCCGGCTCTTCCTCTAGAACCAGAGGTTATTTTACCCAAAAATCATCTTCTAAGAGAAAAGAGGCCTCTGAACCATTACAGGAGCCCTTGGTAGAAGAAATAGTTCCTAATGATTTATCTTTTCAGCATGATAGACAATCACTTCAAACCCAAGTTTCTGGTCTAGATCGTTCTGATGCTTACCCCACTATGATTAAAGAGATTTTGGCTCCCATAGTCCGCAAAGATTGTCACTGGAGTAACGATTTTCCCATTGTAATCCCCAATCCAAATCAAAGGATTACTTCATATATGACTGGACTCTCTTTTGTTTATACATACCCTTTAACTCTTGGGTTTAAACCATCTATCGACCCAGTAATTCTCGATTTCTGTCGTTTCTTCAAAGTTTGTTTAGCACAGATTGGCCCGCTGGTATGGAGGGTTGTTGCTTGTTTAAGGCATCTGGCTAATTTGGCAAACGTTAATTTCACCTTCTCCCACCTAATTCATCTATACTCCCTTAGACTTTTTCGTAATGGCGTCTTTACCTTAGTGGCTAGGAGTAAGACGGTTTTGGTGAGCCCAGAAGATGATAAGGATCGTGGCTGGTATGCCCGATTTGTTGCTGCCCCAACAGTTGGTTTAGTGGGTGAACAAAACGTTCCCTTCCCTGAGAAGTGGAACTTTGCACGTAAGTCTCTCATCTCTCTCGTACCTCTTTCTTTCGAGTTTATCAATTTCTTTAACTCTGTTTTCCTTTTTTTTTAGCAATCATGGGAGTTGTGGAGAACATTCCCAATTTTCGTGGTTGGGCAGATAAATTGTTGAAGATCGCGCCTTTGGAGGCTAGGTCTTGGAAATTTATTTCCAATCGTTAAAGTTGGAAAGTAAAGACTCACGGTATGAGTTTTTGTCTTTCTCATATGTAAAATTTTTCCCTTTATTGCCTTAACTTTCAATTTTTTCTTTGTCAGGTTTTGCTATTCGAGGTGTTACTGCTGAAGCAGTTGCGGCCTCTCATTTAGGAACCCAACTTTTATTAGAAAGTGCTCAGGATATTCTTCTGAAAAGAAAAACCACAGACGATGATAGCTCCGACGAAGAAGAGGAGGATGGTTCCTTGGTGAGAAGGCCAAGAGTTTGGAGACGTATCTTTTCTGACGAAGCTGAAGTTTCTCATCATCTTTCTCCTACCATGCATGTTAATCTCGTTTCTGATGATGATGTTGCCACCCCTCATGATACTCATGAGTCGATTAACCAGCTTTTCGTTAGTGGTTTTGAGAGTGGCGAGTTAGGAACCGTTTTGGATGAACCTCCCCTATCTTCCTCTTCAACTCCCATATCTTCAATTCCTTCCCTTCATTCTTTTGTCGTGCCTTTGGTTCCTTCCTTATCTGCTCCAACTTCTTCCGTACCTCCCACTGCTGTTTTTACTTCTTCTACCGCTCCTCCTTCTACTGTCCACAATATAGAAGCGAGTTCTACAAGTAAAAGGATTGCTATGAGGAGCGTGACTATCGAAGTGCCTGCTAACAACAGCCTTTTGAGGAAATCCGGTCAGGCGGATGTTTGGCTTGAACCTTTAATAGGC
>NC_031989.1:103642127-103666060 GCF_001879085.1 Nicotiana attenuata | reverse complement strand
GTTGAAAATCAACCTGCTTCTGTTGGCGATGCTGTTCCAGTTGAGCCCACTGATGATCCTTCTTCAGTCCTTTCCACTTAGTGACAAATAAATTTACATCTCTTTTTAAATTCCCTTTTTGCAGGTATCTACTTGGAAAAGTGTATTTAAAGCTCTTGGACTCATTTGAAAGTTTTTGTAATCAAACCCTTGGCTATCACTTGAGGGTTGGTTTTTTTTAGAAGTACAAGTCCCCAAGTCTTGCTATGGGAAATTTTGTATAAACAATTCGATGACTAAGTTTATACTTAGTCTTCAATTTTAAATATTAAGAAGCTTTTATCATTAAATATCCGTCTGTTCTATTCTTGCCTTTTATTTTCAAGGACTTAAAGAATAATCTGCATTTTTGTTCTTTGAAAAATGCTTCTGTTAATCCCATGACTAAATAACACGAGTTTTATAAAAGAGGTCCCTTTTATATTTTGACACTTAATGAAGAAGACGTCTCAACTTCATAATGGTGTGATCATACGATAAAAGAAATAGGAACACACATGTTTTTTGCAATAACTTCGACAAATTTTTATTTTTGAACTTTGACAAGTTTTGAATAATACTTTACATGTGTTTGAATTACATCTATAACTTTCTCATAACTGTTTTCCTTGTAACAGATTTATACAAAAGAAGAACAATAGATACGGGGTTTTTCCTTATAACCCGTTTTAGTACATAGTCCCTTTAGCTCCAAAACATTAGGAAGAGTTTGAGAGATGACTCCATTGTTCTTATGGGAAAGAATACTATGATGAGAGCAATTGTTCTTATGGGAAAGAATACTCTGATGCCATGACTTCGTAACTTTCACTCCGCACTTGATTCTTCTAGGCTTGATTTTCTAAATCTTCTTTGCCTTTTTTATACACGTGACTGTATATATTATGTAGTCCCCCAAGTGTTTGAGTGTTAAGTATGAAGCCTCGAGCACTTGGTAGTTTCCTTCACCTGGTTCTTTTCCTGAAAAGGAAATACATACGGGACTCGGGGGTGCGATTATAGATGAAGACTGCTTAACCAGTGTATACTTCTATCAGAATAATTGTAACACTGGGCTACGAATTTTAGTTTATTCCATTTTGCCTTACAGGTCGTGACTCATCATTTAGTACGGGTTAGCATTTTGCCTATCATCTAAAATCGTTAGTAAAATTTTAACAATTCAAAAAATATAATTTAACATGGTGATACCTGACCGTGGGTTTTTCCTTAGAAGTAGTATCTCTTCAAATGAACTGCATTCCAATGTGAAGGAAACACCTTCCCGTCCATTGTTTCCAACTCGTATGCTCCTTTTCCTGCAATATCTCGAACTCTGTAGGGTCCTTCCCAGGTTGGACTTAGTTTACCCGCGTTGGCTGCCTTTGTAGATTGAAAAACCTTTTTAAGCACAAAGTCCCCAATTTTGAAGTACCTCAGTCGTGCTTTCTTGTTTTAATATCGTTCGATCACTTGTTTTTGTGCTTCCATTCTTATTAATGCAGCTTCTCTCTTGCATTCTAGTAGATCCAAATTGACCCACATCTCTTCATCATTAGCCTCTTGTGTTGCTTGTGAGAATCTTGTACTTGGTTCTCCTATTTCAACTGGGATTAATGCTTTAGCTCCATAAACTAAAGAGAAAGGGGTTTCACCTGTGCTCGTCTTTGTTGTCGTGCGATAGGCCCATAACACTCCGGTAACACTTCAGGCCAATCACCCTTTGACTCCTCTAAACGTTTCTTCAAATTGTTGATTATGACTTTGTTCATTGATTCTGCTTGCCCGTTGCCCACTGGGTGATAAGGTGTAGATGTGATCCTTTTAATTTGCCAACTCTCAAAAAACTCTGTGACTTGAGCTCCGATAAATTGAGGGCCATTGTCACATACAATTTCCTTTGGTACACCAAATCGGCAGATGATATTTCGCCAAATAAAATCTTTAACTTCCTTTTCTCGCACCTGTTTAAATGCTCCCGCCTCTACCCATTTAGTGAAATAATCGGTAAGTACAAGAAGAAGCTTTACCTGTCCTTTTGCTTGAGGTAATGGTCCTACTATATCCATTCCCCATTTCATAAATGGCTACGGCGCAATGACTGGATGTAATAATTCTGCTGGCCTGTGCATATTGTTAACATACCTCTGGCATTTATCACATTTAGCCACAAAACTTTCCGCTTCTTCTTCCATTTTTGGCCAGTAGTACCCTGCTCTAATCAAGGTTCTCACCAGTGATCTTCCTCCTGCGTGATTCCCGCAATGCCCCTCATGTATTTCCCTTATTACATACTCCGTTTGAGAGGGTCCGAGGCATCTTGCTAAGGGACCACCGAATATTTTACGATAAAGGTTCCCCTGTTTTAAGCAGTAACGTGCAGCCTTTTTCCGAAGTGCATGCGCTTGCTTCTTGTCATCAGGGATGGTACCATACTGTAAAAAAGCAACAATTTCGTTTCTCTAATCCCAAGTTAAATTATTAAAATTTACCTCATTCTTATCAGGTTCAAGAACTGAATGAAATAAATGTATAACTGAAGCGTTTGCATCTTTTGCCACATCAGCTGCGGATGCGAGATTAGCTAAGGCATCTGCTTCAACATTTTCATCCCTTGATATTTGTGTGACCTTCCAAGTTTAGAATTGCTTTATCAGTTCCCGTACTTTTTCCAAGTACTGTTGCATCCTTGCTTCCCTAGTTGTGTAAGTCCCCAGCATTTGATTAACCACGAGTTGCGAATCACTTTTGATCACCACTTGATTTATACCAAGTTCGCGTGCCAATTCTAGACCTGCAATCACAGCTTCATACTCCGCTTCGTTGTTAGTTATGGAATGACATTTAATAGCTTGCCTAATAGTTTCACCCATAGGTGGTACTAAAATAATTCCTAATCCTGCGCCTTTTACGTTAGATGAGCCATCAGTAAATAAGGTCTATGTTCCTGGATTAGCCCCATTAAGTATATGTACTTCTTTTTCTGCTTCTAGCTGCATCCCTTGGCTAAAGTCAGCCACGAAATCAGCTAATATCTGGGATTTTATTGTTGTTCTAGGTAGGTATGTGATTTCATATTCACTTAACTCTATGGCCCATTTACCTAACCTCCCTGACAATTCATGTTTATGCAATATATTACGTAAGGGGTATGCAGTCACTACAACAATGGGATGACATTGAAAATATGATCTTAACTTCCTAGATGCCACGATTAGAGCAAGTGCCAGTTTTTCCAATTGCGGATACCGTGTCTCTGCATCTAACAAAGATTTACTAACATAATAGATAGGAGATTGTTTACCCTGCTCTTCTCGAACCAAAACTGCGCTTACCGCAACTTCTGAAACAGCAAGGTAGATGAAAAGTTTCTCCCCAGCCTTTGGTTTTCCTAGCAAAGGTGGATTTGACAAGTATGTTTTCAAATCCCTAAGTTCTTATTGACACTCCTCATCCCATTCAAAATGATGCTGCTTCTTAAGGGCCGAGATGAATTTGAAACATTTTTCCGATGATTTAGAAATGAACCTTCCCAAAGTTGCGATTCTTCCCGTTAGTCTTTGAACCTCTTTCTTATTTGAAAGTATATCAGGGATTTCTTTAATGGCCTTAATTTGTGCAGGATTCACTTCAATACCACGGTTAGAAACAAGAAAACCTAAAAATTTACCTGATGCCACACCAAATGCACATTTTTCTGGATTCAATTTCATATTATATTTTCGTAAAATTTTAAACGTTTCAGACAGGTGCGATATATGATCTTCTGAATGTTGAGTCTTAACTAGCATATCATCTATATATACCTCCATGGTTTTACCTAAATGTTCTTGAAACATTTGGGTAACTAACATCTGATACGTTGCACCTGCATTCTTAAGACCAAAGGGCATTACCTTATAACAGTAAGTCCCCCTGTCTGTTATAAAAGAAGTTTTTTCTTCATCTCCTGGATCCATCTTGATTTGATTATAGCCTGAATATGCATCTAAAAAACTTAATAGCTCATGTCCTGCAGTAGCATCAATTAAATGATCTATGTGCGGTAAAGGAAAAGAATCTTTTGGGTAGGCTTTATTAAGGTCTGTGTAATCTACACAGACTCGCCACTTACTATTCTTCTTAGGAACCACAACAGTATTAGCTAACCAGTTAGGATATTTTACCTCACGAATTGAACCAATTTTTAGCAATTTTTGAACTTCTTCTTGAATCACCTTATTCTTGAAAGTTCCCTGCTTTCTTTTCTTTTGCTTGACGGGAGGATATGATGGATCTTCATTCAATTTATGAGTCATGACTTCCGGTGGTATCCCTGTCATGTCAGAATGGGACCAAGCAAAACAATCTGCATTAGCTTTTAAAAATTTAATCAATTTACGTTTTACCTCCGGGCTAAGATTAGCTCTTATGTACACTTTTCTCTTGGGCCAATGTATGAATAAGCACACGGCCTCTAGATCTTCTATCATTGTTTTGATGTTCTCGTTCTCCTCCGGTTCTTGAATGGTATCAGGTCTCGAATCCATATCCGTTTGTTTTTGTTCAGGTGAGGTTAACACCGTGTTAACCTCGCTTGAATTCTGTAATTGCTATTTGTCTTCACCTTTAACAGTTGAATCTGCAACGGATTGAAGCTTCTAGATGTTTGTTGATCGCCTCTAATTTGATGTATTCCCCATGGAGATGGAAATTTAATAACTTGATGTAAGGTTAAAGGAACATCCCATGTCATGAATCCATGGCCTCCCAAGAATCATATTGTAAGCCATTTCCATATCTACGACTTGAAATTTGGTATCTTTAACGACTCTTTCTGCGAATGTAGCAAGTATTGCTTCTCCTTTCGTTACAACATTAGAGTTGTCAAATCCCGACAAAGTATGTGCTTTTGGAATCAATTTATCCTCCGCTTGCATCTCGCGTAATACTCGTATTAAAATAATTTTTACAGAACTACCTGGATCAACCAAAACTCGTTTCACGTTAGTGTCATGTACAAGTAAAGATATTACCAGTGCGTAGTTATGCAGAGTTAAGAGTCCCTTGGCATCTGCATCGTTGAATATAACATTCTCCTCTTCCAGTACCTGTCGAGGCCGCTTTCCGTGGGTAATTGTTACTTTTGAAACCTTTTTATATGATACATCGTTGATCTCTTCACCCCCACTTATAACGTTGACAGTTCTCTTGGGTGAAGGCGGTTTTGGAGGCTCCTGCCTGTTCTTCATGTATGCTTGTTTACCTTTTTCACTGAATAACTCAGTGAGATACCCTGTTTCAGCAAATGATCAACTTCACCTTGCAGAAATCTGCAATCTGCTATTTTATGCCCGTGATCGTTATGAAATTCGCACCAATGATCAGGGTTTCGTCTGTTTGGATTCGATCGCATTTCCTTTGGCCACCGTACCTTATCTCCCATGCCTCTTAAAACAACTACGAGTTTAGAGGTGTTTACGTTGAAGTTGTAACCACCGAACCTTGCCTTTAAACTTCCATCATCGTCTTATGACCCGCGTGTGTTTCGATCATTCTCGAACCTTGACGAGGAGCCTGATTCCCTGTTCCTAGGTTTGTGATCGTACCTTTGATTATCTTGTCTTGACCGTGAGTCCTTTCCCACAGGTCCCATGTAAGGCTCGTACCTGTTTTTGCCGGATCTTTTATCATTGTCCGCACGCCTTGAGCTTACCTTTTCTTCTGTTTTATGTCGTAAAATAATGTCTTCTTCAATCCTCATCTTTGTATTGTATCTGTTGTAGACATAATTCCACCTTGTTGTTGGGAATTCTTGAAGGCTTTCCTTGAGTCGCCTCGTGGCCTCTGAACTCTTCTCATTCAAATTGCTGGTGAAGGCTATGGCTGCCCAATTGTCAGGTACTCTGGCAATGTCATTCTTTCCCGTTGAAATCTATCCACGAATTCTCTAAGCAGCTTTGAATCTCCTTGCTTGATTTTGAAGATATCCTCCATTCTTTTTTCAACTTTTTGAGCTCCCGAGTGTGCTTTGATAAATGAATCTGCAAGCTCAGCAAAAGAATTTATAGAATTTTCAGGTAAGAGAGAATACCATGTTAATGCCCCTTTAGTGAGTGTTTCACCGAATTTTTTGACCAAGACTGATTCAATCTCTTGCTTAGTCAAATCATTGCCCTTGACTCCTGTTGTAAATGCAGTAACATGATCTCGTGGGTCTGTTGTCCCATCATACTTTGGAATATCGGGCATCTTGAACTTCTTTGGAATTAGGAGTGGGGCGGCACTTGTCTTCCATGGCTGTTGAGAATATTTATCTATATCTACTCCCTTGATCACGGGTGGTACTCCGGGTATTTGTTCTATGCGGTCGTTTTGCTACCTGAGCTGTTTTTGCAGTGTTAGCACTAGATTTTGCAAATTAGAATTAATTGGATTACCTGGGTATCCCTCCTGTGTTTCACTGGGGGTTCCACCACTGCCTGAATTAACCATTCCAGAACGAGAGTTCTCCAAAGTATTGTTATTTGGAGTAGGTGTGGGTGGAGCAGTAGGTAATTGACTAACAAAAGCTTGTAAAGCTTTGTTGACCTGAGTAGCGATAAGTTTTTGTAAGGCTTCATCCATAGCCTCAGCATTTTCAAATTGACCTCGTTCTTCTGTGTGAGATCCTTTAGGAGTGCCTTCACGAGATTGTCGTGGTGAGTCTTGTGGTGTTTGATCATCTTACAGATCTCCCTGATTTTGCTGATTGATTGGGTTTCCTTGGATATTGCCATTGTTGTTCGACATAGTTGATTCCACAAAGAAAATCAAGCAGAAATATAATTGATTATCAGATTCCCGGTAACGGAACCAATTTGTTTAACCAAAAATTAGATTTTAGGTCAAAGCTTGAATTTAGAAGAACTCGGGTTACTGATAATCGGAAAAGAGTATATAAAGAAAGAAATTTGAGAATAATATAATCAGAAAGCAAGTAAACCAAAGTATATTCCAATAGTGTTTTTCTGTCCCCTACAGTTGTTTGTGACTTTCCCTTTTATAGCCGTTTTGGGAATACAGACTTTACTTTTATCATAATAAGACAATTATGGGTAATTAATGACCTTAAATATTACTTTATGCAATCATATACATTAAATACATATTCTCTAACGTTTCTAGTATTTAATACTCATTAAATGTTGTATCTGGGCTCTTTTTTGCTGTCAGATTCATTCCTTTGACTCTTCTCGATCTTTGACCTTTGAATGTCTTGAATAGGTACGAGCGTTGAATTACTTGTATGACTGCTCGTGCCTTCTTCATTTAACTTGCTCGTATCTGTCGCTGCTCGTATCTGTTAACCAACCTTAATTCTTTGACGGTTTGACCAGTCTACGTTCCATTATATATATAAATACAATTTTCCCCAATACAGAAATTCCCACCAAAGGGACCGTGATGGTTCCTAACATCACACTCGCTAGACAAGCCAATGTTAGAGTTTTATTGACCATTTTCCGTTACATTTCATTGATTAAAATTTAACAAGCTAGGACGGGTAGAGTTAAATGTGGATGTAAGTGAACAACCTTTTTATCCTTATACTATTACCAATAACATTGCCATTACTACCCAGAACCCGGTGTCGCAATCCACGAACATACTACGATTTTTTACAAATATGAGTCTGAAAGAAATTACAACAGTTTTGAAAATAGAGAAAACAGTAATGTAGAGAGGTAGAAGGGGACACCAGGGCCTACGGACGCAAGCAGGACTACCTTGGGTCTCCACACCGTGTAACCTGAAGCTAACCTCTCAATTAGCCACTGCCTGCTCCGAAATCTGCACAGAAAGTGCAGAGTGCAGTATCAGTACAACCGACCCCATGTACTGGTATGTGCCGAGCCTAACCTCGATGAGGTAGTGACCAGGCTACGGCGGGGTAATTACAATATAACCTGCATACAGTGTATAATAAAAGCAGAAAGAAGAACAGAACAACATGAAGTAGTAACTTGCAAGGAATGAATACAGAACTCAACTATTCTATCAGTATCCAACTATAACCAATCCTTAAATAGCAATTAAGCATGGAAATACCTGTGAAGCATGTAGCAGTTAAGGCAGGAAACAATATATTATAACAGAAAGAAAACAGGCAAAACAGATGATATGGCGGCGTATAGGTACTCGTCACCTCACCTATACGCCACACACATGGATTTTCACATAGCAATTAAGTCGGGGATCCCTAATCCCTCGAGTCAAAGTTAGACACAACACTTACCTCGATCCACAAGCTACTCACTGCTCAATTACCGCTTTTTCTCTAGTTTCCACCTCCGAACCACTCGTATCTAGTCATAATTAACTTAATAACATCAATTATCGCTAGACAAATCAATTCCAATACATAATTATAAGTTTCCCAACATTTCCCCCAGAAAGTCAAAAACCGACCTCGGGCCCGCTTGGTCAAAAATCGAGGTTCGGACCAAAACTCATTCACCCATTTCACCCCCGAGCCCGAATATGTAATTAGTTCCGGAATCCGACCCCAAATCGAGGTCTAAATCCCAAAATTTTCAAAATCCCCAATTCTCCCAAAATCCCTAATTTCTACCCTTAAAGAACAAGATTTAGGATAGGAATTCAATGGGTGATGATGGAAATTGAAGAAAACGGGTTAAAGAGTGCAAACCTATGATTTGGTGTTGAATTCCCTCTTTAAAAATAGCCCTAGGTCAAGTTCTAGTGATGAAATACGAAATTTTGGAAGAAGTCCCATTTTTTGTTCTGTTTTGAAAATCACTGGACAGGTCTTCATCGCGTCCGCGAAAGACCTGTCGCGATTGCGATGCACAGCGGCCAGAAAGGCCTTCGCGTTCGCGATGGCCTGTTCCCCCTGACCTTTGCGTTCGCGAGTCTAGGCCCGTGTTCGCGTAGAACAACTCGATGATTCCCAGCCCACCTCCAATACAGTACTCGTTCGCGTCAAGCTGGCCGCGTCAGCGAAGAGCAAACCCCCTAGTGCTCCGCGTTCGCGACCATATCCTTGCGCTCGCATAGAACAAATCCATCCCCAGCCCAACTTAAACTTCGTAATCGCGAAGCACAAAATAGCAGCACACCTGATTTTCTAAGTGTAAATCATCCCGTAGCCCTCAAAGCTCAAAACCAAACATGCACACAAGTCTAAAAACATCATACGGACTTGCTCGTGCGATCAAATAGCCAAAATAACACCTAGAACTACGAATTTAGCACCAAATTGAATGAAATTTTCAAGAAAGTTTTAAAACTTCTAACTTCTCAACCGAATGTCCGAAACACATCAATTCAGTTCTGTTTCTTACCAAATTTCACATATAGGATATAAATTCATAACGGACCTTTACCGGGCACCAAAACCAAAATACAAACCCGATACCAACAAGATCAAACATTACCAAATTTCTTTAAACCATTATAATTTCAATCTTTCATTTTTAATAAAAAATATACATCTCGAGCTAGGGACCTCGGAATTCGATTTCGGACATACGCCAAGGTCCCATATTTTACTACGGACCTACCGGGACAATCAAAATATGGGACTGGGTTCGTTTACTCAAAATGTTGACCGAAGCCAACTAAAATTAACTTTTTAGGCCAAAAGTTATTATTTTATTAATTTTCCACATAAAAGCTTTCTGAAAAAATGCCCAGACTTTGCACGCAAATCGAGGAGGGATGAAATGAGGTTTTAAGGCATCGGATCACATAATTGAGTTCTAAAACAGAAGATGACCTTTTGGGTTATCACATTCTCCACCTCTAAAACAACCGTTCGTCCTCGAACGGACGTAGAAAAGTACCTGAGCTGGTGAAAAGGTGGGGATATCTGCTCCGCATATCGGACTTGGACTCCCAGGTAGCTGCCTCAACAGGCTGACCTCTCCACTGCACTCGAACCGAAGGATAAATCTTCGACCTCAGCTGACGAACCTACCGGTCTAAAATGGCTAGCGGCTCTTCCTCGTAGGTCAAATCCTTGTCCAACTGGACAGTGTCAAAATCTAACACGTTTGATGGATCGTCGTGGTACTTCCAAAGAATGGAAACATGAAACACTGGATGTACCGCTGATAAACCTGGTGGCAACGCAAGTCTGTAGGCCACCACTCCCACTCGCTCAAGGATCTCAAAAGGCCCGATATACCTAGGGCTTAACTTGCCCTTCTTTCAAAACCTCATTACGCCCTTCATGGGCGATACCCGAAGCAACACTCTCTCCCCGACCATGAATGCCATATCAGGAACCTTACGGTCAGCATAACTCTTTTGCCTGGACTGAGCTGTACGAAGTCTAAGCTGAATGATCTTAACCTTATCCAAGGCATCCTGTACCAAATCTGCACCCAATAACCGAGCCTCTCCCGGCTCAAACCACCCAACCGGCGATCGACACCGTCTACCATATAATGCCTCATAAGGAGCCATCTGGATGCTCGATTGATAACTGTTGTTGTAGGCAAACTCTGCTAACGGCAAGAACTAATCCCAAGAACCTCCAAAGTCAATAACACAGGTGCGGAGCATATCCTCCAAGATCTGAATGGTACGCTCGGACTGTCCGTGCGTCTTAGGATGAAATGCTGTGCTCAACTCAACCCGCGTACCCAACTCAAGCTGTACTGCCCTCCAGAAATGCGAGGTAAACTGCGTACCTCGATCAGAAATGATAGACACGAGCACACCGTGAAGACGAACGATCTCATGAATATAAATCTCTACCAACCGCTCTGAAGAATAACCCAAACTGCATCGAACATCCTCTCAGTCCGTGGGAGTCCAACAAAGAAATCCACAGTGATACACTCCCACTTCCACTCAAGTATTTCTGTCTTCTGAAGCAAACCACCAGATCTCTGATGCTCATACTTTACTTGCTGAAAATTTAGACACCGAGCTACATATGCAACTATATCTTTCTTCGTCGTCCTCCACCAATAATGCTGCCACAAGTCCTGATATATCTTAGCGGCGCCCGGATGAATAGAATATCGGGAACTGTGGGCTTCCTCTAGAATAAACTCACAAAGTCCATCCACATAAGGCACACAAACACGACCATGCATCCTCAAAACTCCATCATCTCCAACCGTAACCTCCTTGGCATCACCGTGCCGCACTGTGACCCTAAGGACAAGCAAATGAGGGTCATCGTACTGTCGCCCCTTGATATGCTCAGAAACATCCAACCTCACGAACCGATTGGCTAGGGCCTGAACATCTAATGCAAGCGGTCTCTCACCGACTGGAACGTACGCAAGGCTGCCGATACTGGCTGACTTCCTACTCAAAGCATCGGCCACCACATTGGCCTTCCCGAGGTGATACAAGATGGTGATATCATAGTCTTTCAATAGTTCCAACCACCTTCTCTGCCTCAAATTGAGCTCATTCTACTTGAACAAATATTGCACACGTTTATGATCCGTGAACACCTCACATACACGCCATATATATAGTGCCTCCAAATCTTTAGCGCGTGAACAATGGTTGCCAGCTCCAAGTCATGAAAATGATAATTTTTCTCGTGAACCTTTAGCTGCCGTGAAGCATATGCAATAACTTTGCCACCTTGTATCAATACCGCACCAACTCCAATACGAGATGCATTACAATATACTGTATATGGACCTTAACCTGTGGGCAACACCAACACCGGCACCGTAGTCAAAGCTGTCTTGGGCTTTTGAAAGCTCGCCTCACACTCGACTGACCATCTGAACGGGGCACCCTTCTGAGTTAACTTGGTCAACAGGGCTGCTATAGATGAAAACTCCTCCACAAAACGATGGTAATAACCCGCCAATCCTAAGAAACTACGGATCTCTATGGTTGAAGTAGGTCTAGGCGAATTCTGAACGACCTCAATCTTCTTAGGATCCACCTGAATAATACCCTCTGCTGATACAACGTGACCCAAGAAAGCAATTGAACTCAACCAAAACTCACATTTCAAAAACTTAGCATATAACTAGATGTCTCTTAGGGTCTGAAGTACGATCCGAAGATGCTGCTCGTGCTCCTCTCGACTGCGGGAGTAGATAAAGATATCATCAATAAATACAATCACAAAGGAATCCAGGTAAGGCTTGAACACCCTGTTCATCAAATCCATAAATGTTGCAGGGGCATTTGTCAAGCCAAATGACACTACTCGGAACTCATAATGCCCATATCGAGTCCGAATAGTTGTCTTAGGTACTCGATGCCCTAATCCTCAACTGATGGTAGACAGACCTCATATCGATCTTTGAAAACACCTTGGCATCCTTAAGCTGATCAAATAAGTCATCAATCCTCGTCAATGGATACTTGTTCTTGATGGTAACTTTGTTCAACTGCCGATAGTCTATGCACATCATCATCGATCCATCCTTCTTTTTTACAAACAACACCGGCACACCCCCGAGCGAGACACTAGGTCTAATAAAGCCCTTATCAAGAAAATCTTGCAAATACTCCTTCAATTCTTTCAACTCTGGTGGGGCCATACGGTATGGCGGAATAGAGGCTGAGTGCTTGAAACAAAATAAATGCAAAAGTCAATATCCCTGTCGGGTGGAATCCCCGGTAGGTCTGCAAGAACTACCTCTGGGAACTGCCGAATAACTGGTACAGAATCCATGGAAGGAACCTCCGCACTAGAATCATGAACATAAGCCAAATAAGCCAAACACCCCTTCTCAACCATACGCCGAGGACTCATATAAGAGATAGCCCTGCTGGTAGAATGACTAGGAGTCCCCCTCCACTCTAATCGAGGAAAACCCCGACAATGCTAAGGGTGTGACAGTTCAATATAGCATGATAAAGGTGACACCCAATCCATCCCCAAAATAATATCGAAATCAACCATATCTAGAGGTAGGAGATCTACGCTAGTCTCAAGACCCCCAATAATAACCACACACGAACGATTGACACAATCTACAACAATAGAATCCCCTACCGGTGTGGACACATACACGGGATCGGTCAAAGAATCACGAGGCACAACCAAATATGAAGCAAAGTAAGATGACACATAGGAGTATGTAGACCCTGGATCAAATAGAACTGAAGTATATCTACTGCAAACTGAAACACTACCCATGATAACAGCGCCGGATGACTCAGCCTTAGGCCTGGCTAGCAAAGAAAAAAAAAGGGGCTAGGCACCACCACTTTGAACCGTATCCCTGGGACGGCCTCCTGCTGGTTGGCCTCCACCTCTAGCGGGCTGGCCTCCACCTCTAGTGGGCTGGCCTCCACCTCTGGCTCCCTGACCCCTACCTCTAGCTGGCTGAGCGGGTGGTGAAGTAACTATTGCTGGAACCATGGCACGAGCACCCTGATGTTGTGGCTGAACATCTACTAATCTCGGATAGGTCCTCCGGATATGACCATACTCACCACACTCGAAACATCCATCCTAGTACCGCGACTGTGGAAACTGAAACTGACCCTGATGAGCCGACTGACCGCGATAATAACTCTAAAGAGGAGGTGCTCTGATAAGAGCTGGTGGTGTATTATAAGTTGGCTGCCCTGAAGGAGGTACATAAGGACCACGACTCCTTGAAGCTCCATGGGATGTCTGAAGTGCTGAATGAATCGGCCTGGGAGGATGGACCCTACCAAAAGTACCTCGACCTCCAGATGAGGCCCCACTGAATCCACCGGAGTGATGCGGCCTCTTGTCAGACCCCTGACCACTCCCTTGAGATAGAACCATCTCAACTCGTCTAGCCACATTGGCTGCATCCTGGAAAGAAATCTCACTCCCTGTCTCCTTAGCCATCTGCAATCTGATAGGCTGAGCGAGTCCCTCAATAAAACTCCTCACCCTCTCTCTCTCGATAGGAAGTTTAAGAAGAGCGTGACGGGACAAATCAACAAAGCGGGTCTCATACTGAGTGACGAACATACTGCCCTGCTGGAGACGCTCGAACTACCTGTGATAGTCCTCTCTCAGTGTAACCGGAAAGAACTTCTCGAGAAATAGCTGAGCGAACTGGTCTCAAGTCAAAGCAGGCAACCCAATTGGTCTAGTCAACACAAAATCATTCCACCATCTCTTGGCGGAACCTGACAGATGAAATGCAGCAGAGTCGACCCTATTGGTCTCCACTATCCCCATGTTCAGTCACACCTCATGACAATTGTCCAGATAGTCCTGGGGATCCTCTTAAGATGTACCGCCATAGTAAACTGGGAAAATCTTGGTAAACCTATCCAACCTCCACAAAGCCTTACAAGACATAAGTGACCCATCACTGGTCTGTACTGTAACACCCGGCAGAAGTAACCCAACATGATGAGTGGAGTCTGAAACTGAGGAGTCATCTGCTCCTGACTGTGGGTAGCGGGAGACTATGTTCCTTCCCCAACCCGAGAGACGGCTGGTGCTACAAGGAATGTGCTGGTCTGAGAAACACTCTCCATAAGGCCCACTAGACGGACCAAAGCATCCTGAAGTACCGGGGTAGTGATGAACCCCTCTGGAACCTAAGCTGGCCCTGCAGGAACGGTCTGGGCTGGAGCCTCCTCATCAAACTCTACCTGAGGCTCCGCCGCTGGGGCTACTGCTCGAGCTCTGGGCTGAGCCCTGCCCCGCCTCGGCCTCTAGCACGGCCTCGGCCTTGTCCTCTGCCCCTCATAGGAGCTACCACTAGGTACTCTGGTTGCTGCTCAGCTGATGAAGCGCTACGTGTCCTCGCTATCTGCGAAGGAACAAGAGTAGAGAGTTAAATTAGCATTGAGAGATCAAATCGCATGACAAAGAAGAACAGAAGTGAAATTTTTCCTAAACTCTATAGCCTCTAGGGGATAAGCACAGACGTCTCCGTATCGATCCCTCAGACTCTACTAAGCTTGTTCGTAAATTGTGAGACCTAGGCAACCTAGTGCTCCGTGATGGCGCCTAACATCACACTCTCTAGGCAAGCCAATGTTAGAATTTTATTGACCATTTTCCTTTACATTTTATTGATTAAAATTTAACAAGCTAGGACAAGTAGAATTAAATGCGGAAGTAAGTAAATAACCTTTTTATCCTTATACTATTTCCAATAGCATTGCCATTACTACCTAGAATCCGGTGTGATAATCCACGAACATACTATGATTTTCTATAAACATCAGTCTGAAAGAAATTACAACTATATTGGAAATAAAGAAAACAGTAATGTACAGAGGTAGAAGGGGACGCCAGGGCCTGCGGATGCCAGCGGGACTACCTTGGGTCTCCACACCGTGTAACGTGAAGCCAACCTCTCAATCAGCCACTGACTGCTCTGAAATCTACCCAAAAAGTGCATAGTGCAGTATCAGTACAACCGACCCCATGTACTGGTAAGTGCCGAGCCTAACCTCGACGAGGTAGTGACGAGGCTACGGCGGGGCAATTATAATATAACCTGCATACAGTGTATAATAAAAGCAGAAAGAAGAACAGAACAACATGAAGCAGTAACTTGCAAGGAATGAATATAGAACTCAACTATTCTATTACTATCCAGCTATAACCAATCCTTAAGTGAAATGTAAAACTAGAGAATAACTTACACAGTAGAGGAAAAAATACATAAACACATAACCTGATGTGGAGCGCATCCCGATCCCACCATATAACCAATATCAATATGAATATGCAACCTTATTACTCCATATCAACCCACCCTTATTCCTCCTGTTGCGGCGTGCAACCCGATCCCACCATACAATAGTAATTCACCCTTATTCCTCCTTAATATACCATCCTTATTACTCCTGTTGCGGCGCGCATCCCGATCCCACCTTATAATAGCATTTCACCCTTATTCCTCCTCAATATATCACCCTTATTCTTCCTTAATATATCACCCTTATTCCTCTTGTTGCAGCGTGCAACCCGATCCCACCATATCAGTACCAATCACACAATAAGAGCAGAAAGTTCACAATTTAGCTCAAAACTCCCCACCATATTAAACCTCAACTAAAACAATTGGAAACCTGTACAATTATGAAACTTCACTCAAATTATACTACTCAGCGAAACCAAATCCAAAATATACCATAAAACACCGATAAACCGACTTGAGCCAATAATATGAGACAGTGAAACTACGGAATAGCTAATACCCTCATCAATGAAAAACAATATCTGACAAGTAGCAATTAAGCATGGAAATACCAGTGAAGCATGTAGCAGTTAAGGCAAAAAAACAATATATTATGAACGGGAAGAAAACGGGCAAACATATTAATTAGCGGCGTATTGGTACTCGTCACCTCACCTATACGCCACACACATGGATTTTCACATAGCAATTAAGTCGGGGATCCCAAATCCCTCGAGTCAAAGTTAGACATACCACTTACCTCGATCCACAGGCCACTCAATGCGCAATTACCGTTTTTCCTCTAGTTTCCACCTCCGAACCACTCGTATCTAGTCATAATTAACTTAATAACATCAATTATCGCTAAAGAAATCAATTCCAATACACAATTATAAGATTCCCAACATTTCCCCCATAAAGTCAAAAATCGACCCCGAGCCCGCTTGGTCAAAACTCGAGGTTAGGACCAAAACCCATTCACCCATTCACCCCCGAGCCCGAATATGTAATTAGTTCCAGAATCCGTCCCCAAATCGAGATCTAAATTCCCAAATTTTTAAAATTTCCAATTCTCCCAAAATCCGTAATTTTCTACCCTTAAAGAACAAGATTTAAGACTAGGAATTCAATAGGTGATAATGGAAATTGAAGAAAACGAGTTAAAGAGTGCAAACCTGTTATTTTGTGTTGAATTCCCTCTTCAAAAATCCCCCTAGGTTGAGTTCTAGTGATGAATTCTAAAATTTGGGAAGAAGTTCCGTTTTGTTCTGTTTTAAAAATCACTGGACAGGTCTTCATCGCATTCGCGAAAGACCTGTCGCGATCGCGATGCACAGCAGCTGGAAAGGCCTTCGCGTTCGCGAAGAGTTGCACGCATTCGCGATGTCTGTCCCCCCTGACCTTCGCGTTCGCGAGCCTAGGCTCGCGTTCACGTAGAACAACTCGATGATTCCCAGCCCACCTCTAATACATTACGCGTTAGCGTCAAGCCGGCCGCGTTCGCAACCATAGCCTCCCATTCGCATAGAACAAATCCATCCACAACCCATCTTATACTTCGCGATCACGAGAGTGGCTTCGCGATCGCGAAGCACAAAATAGCAGCATAACAGAAACATCAAACACACCATATTTTCTAAGGGTAAATCATCTCGTAGCCTATCGGAAACTCACCCGAGCCCTCGGGGCTCCAAACCAAACATGCACACAAGTCTAAAAACATCATACGGACTTGCTCGTGTGATCAAATCGCAAAAATAACACCTAAAGCTACGAATTTAGCACCAAATTGAATAAAATTTTCAAGAATGTTTTAAAACTTCTAACTTCTCAACCGGGCGTCCGAATCAAGTCAAATCAGTTCCGTTTCTTAACAAATTTCACAAATAGGATATAAATATTATAACAGACCTATATCGCGCTCCGGAACCAAAATACGACCCAATACCGACAAGATCAAACATTACCAAATTTCTTTAAACCATTATAATTTCAGTCTTTCAATTTTAATCAAAAATTCATATCTCGAGCTAGGGACCTCGGAATTCGATTCCGGTATACGCCCAGGTCCCATATATTACTACCTACCGAACGGGACCGTCAAAATACGGGTCCGGGTCCGTTTACTCAAAACGTTAACCGAAGTCAACTAAAAATCAATTTTTTAGGCCAAAAATTATTATTTCATCAATTTTTGCACATAAAAGCATCCGTAAATATGCCCGGGCTGCGCACACAAATGGAGGAGAGATGAAATGCGATTTTTAAGGCCTCGGTCATAGAATTGAGTTCTAAAACACAAGACGACCTTTTGGGTCATCACAAAATTACCCTTCAACTTCTGATTATGCTTTAAAATTAGCCACAAGTTGGAGCATCATTAGGGGTCAAGTGCAAATTTGAGAATTTTTCTTAACGACAGAGATAACATTAGATCAAAAGTTTAACAGGTGACAAAGATGCTCAATTACAAATAATACAAGAACAAATTTTACCCTTTTCCCTTTTTTTATTCGTATTCCAACAGTAGCAAATAGTTTTTCTCCAAACCTTTGTCAGTGGTGATAAATACATAAATTCAACTTTTTGAAAAGAAGATTGTGATGGAAATATTGTTAATTTTGCAACAAACCATCTCCTTTAATATTTAGAGACTTGTTTGATGTAACAGAATATATATTATTGGACACTATCAATTGATCTCCTGGATATCGTCAAAATCTCATTCGACTACTTGTATCCAAAACTATCATGATTTTTATTATATGATAAAAGACATATATTAGAAATAGGTAAAACCTACAACAATAGGAAAGAATTAATACACTATTGGTGGGGTTGACAAAAATTCAAAAGTTTGATGTCATTGCATCACTCTTGGGAAGGTTGATATGGAGTAGCAGTCAAGTATAAATCACTCTTTCTAGCACAAGTTACTCCTGATGACTCAGTCATGTCCAAGTCACTTGGATCGATTCCACTAGGGAGTTTCCAATCAAAATGATATAATAATTGAGCTAGTGGCAAATAAACATTAGCCAAACCAAATGATATCCCAGGGCACATTCTCCTTCCACTACCAAAGGGAAGATATTCAAAATTATTACCAATAAAATCCATAGAGTTGTGCTCAAATCTCTCTGGTTTAAAGCTTTCGACGTCATCCCAATATTTTGGATCTCTTCCAATAGCCCAAACGTGAACCATAAGTTTTGTTTTCAAAGGAATAGTGTAGCAGTTTATGTTTGTTTCTTCTCTTGATTCTCTTGGGAGCAAAAGGGGAAACGGAGGATGGAGTCTGAAAGTTTCTTTGATGACTAATTTTAGGTATTTCAACTCCTCGACATCATTTTCATCAAAAGTTTCTTTCCCGCTAAAGGCTTCTCTCACCTCTGCTTGGGCTTTAGCGAATACACTTGGATTCTTCATCATTTCGACCATGGCCCAGTCAATTGTAGTTGATGAAGTTTCTGTTCCCGCACCAAACATGTCCTTCATTTTTTAGCAAGTTTGAGTATTAAATTTTCTCACACATGCTATATATATTGTACAAACTTTTTGACCAATTTCTACTGAAATATTCAAATAACTTATTTATACTAGGTTTATAAAAGTTCCAGGCCAAATATTTTGTTTACACATGATATTTTGCTACTTATTTGATTATTATCCTAGAAATGCTAAGTTGTGTGCGTTGACATAGTTTTTTTCATGGTACTTTTCAAATGCGTAACTTTGGTCATGAAAGTAAGATCATTAGTAGTCCTATTTGAAAACTAAATTAAGTGACTCTTTAAGTAACAAAATAATTATGCAATTAGAGAAAGTACCAAGTGTACACTTAAATCATAATACTTCCTTGGTTTCATTCTATATGGCGGTGTTTGATTGGATATAAAATAAATTATTAAAAAAAATGATAGAGACTTTTGGAACTTAAACATGCCATGATATAGCTATAAATATATGTCATTAAGGATATAATGGTCTTAAACATGCCATGATATTTCTATAGCTATAAAAGCATGTCATTAACAGGTCATTTGGTTGGAAACAAGTTTTTCCGGGATTAATTATGCTGAGATTAGTTATTCCATCCTCCCATAGGGATAAAAAATACTACAATAATGGAATAACTAATCCCATGATTAGTTATACCGCAATTTTATCTCAACCAAATATGGGATAAACTTATCTCAAATTTAATCTCGAGATTAATTATTCCTTATCCCTCGTACAAAATGAGCCCTAAGGGTATAGTTTAAAGTTAAATTATCTCTAGCCGTAAATTTATCATTCTTTTTGGAAAAAAACTAAAAAGAAAAAAGTGTCATATCAAATTGAACAGAAAAAGTAAAAATAATGAGGGAAGAATGATGCAGTATATAATACTTACAAAAATAATAGCTTTGATGTTGTCGTTGGTGATTGGGAATTGAAGGCCTCCCTCTTTCATAAGTCTTAGTAGTACGTCAATTAAACCTTCACCTCCTAATTCATCATTATTCTTTCCAGTTGCAATTTTCTTGTGCTCGTTGATAATTTTCTCAAGAATGGCATCTAATTCATGGTGTGCATCCATAACTTTAGCCTTCATTCCACTGAGCACATGAAGAAACTTCAATGAAGGTGTATTAGGTGATACCCTTTTTTGCTTGAGCCCGACCGGGTTGGGTCCGGTCCGGAGCAAATCGGGGCCATCGAACCCGACCTGGATGCAAGGTAGAACGACGGCCACGTCTACAACCGAGGTCGAGTCATTTCGAGACCGTTACAGAGCTCGATAGGAGTCACCACCGGATGGAGAGACACACAAGGTCGGAAGCCGGACTCGTAACGGATAACCAAGCGTCGCCGGATATCTCGCCCAAACGTGATTTTCTCAACCACTTCAGGCCATTAAGGCGTAATTACAGGGATCCACGATGTAATCAATTGACCTACCTTATTTTTACCCTTAATCAGAATGTATAAAAGGGGATCTCTCTAAATTCTTGTGGATCATCAAGCACAATTGTTCTAAGCAATATTATATTCTGCGATTATTTACTTTAACAGCAATTGTTGAGTCTTTATCTTTATTTTCCTTAACCTAAAAACCTTGTGTATCTTTTAGTTCACGGATCCTTAAAACCCCATATAAATTCAATTGTTATCCGGATTCGAGGGTAAACAGTTTGGCGCCCACCGTGGGGCTAAGGATATTGGTGAGCTTTTTGATACTCTTTCTTGACGCATCACAACACACTGGTTCTTTGCAAAAGAGTCCATCTTACATTCAAATTACCAACTCATAGAATGGCACAATCAATTAACAACGAACTTGAACAGCAGACGGGAAACAATGGAATGCCCGGGCTCGAAAACCCGATAGATGCCGGTTCCCGGATGGCGCTCAACACTGATCAGGCCTCCGGATCATCACATAGCGTCCGGGGAGAGGACGATTCGAGGGCCCAGGCAGTCGGCGAAGAGACTATCAACCTTAAAATGATTTTTGACATGCTGCAAGCCCAGCAATNGAGGGGTGGATCTGACCTAAGGTCACCTCGTACCGCCGGCAGAACTCCACTATGATGGGTTCTAAGGGGCCTAAGGTGAAGGGATATGTATATACACTAAGATATCCTTCAACGTGAGTCATAATCGACTCGTCACGGGAAGGGGCGACCAGGTCTTTCCCTTCCCATCTACATTCAGCCCTCACCCGGTCTAGGCAACCGGGAGTGATTAGACTAATATACTCCGATGCCGGTTCGCCGCGGCCCGGGACCGATGATGGGTTTTCAACCTGGAAGTCGGCAGATACCGAGCAACCAGTCGGTGTGAATGCTTTCAATGGGGGTTCTGGCGCAGGTTCATCAGATCTAGCGGGGCTCGCGGCCGAGCTTGGTCTAGAAGGATCCGATCTTTGTGAAGTTTTCGCCATTTCTTAAAGCTTTACGAAGAGATGAAAAGAAAATACAACCAACGCAGAATTTGAGAAAGATAGGAAATGTTGAACCTGGAAGGGTCGTTTATACTTTTTTCATGAGGCGGTGGCACGAATCGCGAAGCCACAGACACGAAGCGACAGACAATTAAGAGAAGCATTAAATGCCTGCAGCAGGCGTGGTCAGAGCACTCGATGGCTTTTTCACCTGGCGTATGGCCATACGTCACGGGCATCACGTCACCGGTCATATCGTTTATTATCATTACTCTCTAATAAACGAGGGGACTATCTGTATTAGGTGATACCCTTTTTTGCTTGAGCCCGACCGGGTTGGGTCCGGTCCGGAGCAAATCGGGGCCATCGAACCCGACCTGGATGCAAGGTAGAACGACGGCCACGTCTACAACCGAGGTCGAGTCATTTCGAGACCGTTACAGAGCTCGATAGGAGTCACCACCGGATGGAGAGACACACAAGGTCGGAAGCCGGACTCGTAACGGATAACCAAGCGTCGCCGGATATCTCGCCCAAACGTGATTTTCTCAACCACTTCAGGCCATTAAGGCGTAATTACAGGGATCCACGATGTAATCAATTGACCTACCTTATTTTTACCCTTAATCAGAATGTATAAAAGGGGATCTCTCTAAATTCTTGTGGATCATCAAGCACAATTGTTCTAAGCAATATTATATTCTGCGATTATTTACTTTAACAGCAATTGTTGAGTCTTTATCTTTATTTTCCTTAACCTAAAAACCTTGTGTATCTTTTAGTTCACGGATCCTTAAAACCCCATATAAATTCAATTGTTATCCGGATTCGAGGGTAAACAGAAGGAAATATATCAGCAATATCAAACCCTTCCATTAAGCTTGACACTTTTTTTACTAGTCGTGCAAATTCGTCTTGCTCCTTGTACTCTTGCCCAAAGGCGGATCTGCATGTCATAGAGCTTGTGAATATAGAAATTCTTTTTGTTACATTAACTGGCTTACCAGAAGATGATCGAAAAAATTCAATCATACGAAAAACTTCATCTCGTCTAACTGAGCTGAATGACCTAACATTTTTGGCACTAAGCAATTCCAAGAGACAAATTTTACGCATTTGTCTCCAATAATCACCATAGGGGAAAAGACAATGTCCGTCCCGTTATAGCATACAATTTTGGCAGCCAAAAGTAAAGGCCTAGATGCAAAAGCGAGGTCATGAGTTTTTAGTACTTCTTTCGCCATCTCAGCGGAAGTAACAGCAACTAGAGAAACTTCACCCAGATGAAGGTGCATAATTGGACCATATTTTTTGGCTAAATCTCCAAGGATATGATGTGGAGGTCCACCTAGCAAATGAAACATGTTTCTAAGTAAAGGTAATTTCCATGGACCTGGAGGCAATCTTTTAGTTTGGCTATTGGAATTCTTCCATTTCCTTAATAAAAAGAGGAATGACACAAAAAGGAAAAGGGAAAAGAAGTTGAAGTACTGCATTTTGGGAGGATTAACAATCTATTGGAAATGTATGCTCTTTTATAGGGTTTTTGTTGTGGCAAGAAATGGAATTCTTCTAGAGAAATATGACAGATGCACATTTCTGCAACTCTTTTATGTTAATTTGTTGACGTAGATAGAAATTAAGAGAGAAAGTATTCTGGAACTTGTGATCTTAAATATACCTGACATTTGTATAGTTATTAAATTTTTAACTTGGAAATTGTAATCTTAAATATATCATGATATTTGTTTGGTATAAAGTCAAGTCATTAAAAAGTAACATAAAAAGTTTGAAGTTAAATTATTTTTGAATACAAAGATGAGTTCATTATTTTTGAAACAGAATAAAAAAAAATATTGTTAGTTAATTAAAATGAAACCGAGGGAATAATTCTATAGATGCAAAATAATTCATAGTAGACCGTCCTACTTACAAGGGTTTTGTGGCAATAATTAACTTCCGGTCGTAGTTATATTCAATTATGGCTGCTGCAAAAGAAGGCAAATGTTTTGAAATCAATATAATAAAAAAGTAGTCAAAAAATAAATCTGGTGGAGGCCAAAGACGCCAGATCATTTTTTTTATTTATTTTTTGTATAGCCGGACTACAACTTGTGCATTTGTTTTATTTTGATTGTCATAAATGCTCCACAAACTGGGTTGACACTGTAACTTTACGAACGTTTATTTAGCCCCACTATTCTCGTTTGATGGAATAAATACCACCTCAAATATTGACATAACTAAAAAGAAAGAGACAAAGAAATAAAGGCACGTAAATTCTAAAAAAGGAATGTGGGCCCTCTGATATGTGTATAATCCAATAAAAATAAAAACTAAAGATGGCCCCTAGTCCTTTCTCTTTCTCGTGACTCTCA
>NC_031989.1:103628340-103642107 GCF_001879085.1 Nicotiana attenuata | reverse complement strand
CCAAACTCATTCCTCTCCTTCTTCCCCATCCTCTCAAGCTCGCCATAGCTGCTCTTCAATCACTATCTTCTTTTTTCTTTCTTTTTCTCTTTTTTTTCTTTCTTCTTCTAGATAAATTAAGAAGAGCAGAAACAACATTTTTCTAAATTGAAATCCTCAAGACTTGTTAGCAAATGATCTCTATTTGTCTTGAGCAAATAAAGTAAATATTTCTTTTCATCCTTTATTAGGTATCACAAAGAACTCATGTAAATTGATTGTCCATTGCACATCTAATAGTAATTGGGCAAAATCATCAAACTTTGTCCATAATAAAATTGGAGTTAAAATGAAAACTTACATTAACATATCCTTTAATATTTCATCAAAAATAGTGCGGGACCCATTTAAATAAAAAGAAATAAAAAAAAGAAAATGAAGAAAACAAGTTGAATGGACGTCTAACAAAGTTGTGCAATTTGCAAATGCAAGTTGCAGCAAATTTGATTTTGGTAACCAAATCGATGCAAGCTTTAACCAATCGTTTTGATTGGTTTATTTGGACGGTAATTCACTCTATAAATAAGAGCCTCGTTTCTTCATTTGAAGTACACCAAAATCAAAGAGCGAATAGAGTATAGAGAGAGTAATCCACATATTGTAGTCTGTGAGATAAATATTGAGTGGGAGTAATATTGTAGTGAGGTGTTCAAAATAAAGACTGTTATTTCTTTTGAAGTTGTAGTAGTCTCTTGACACTACCAAGTTGTATTATTATAGTGGTATTATATTGCTCCATTCGGGTATTGTAATTTACCCCGTTAAAATATTTGGTGTCGTTGTTACTCTCTTGTGTCATTATTATATTTACCGTGAATATTATTCCTGGGTGGGATATTATTTTTCCCAACAATGTGGTATCAGATCCATGGCGAATAATAGTCCGATGTCTTTTCAGTATCCCCGTTTCACGAAAGATAATTATGAGAAATGGTGTCTACGCATGAAAGCCATTCTTGGCTCCGATGATGTGTGAGAAATCGTAGGCAAAGGGTATGCAAAACCCGATAATGAGGAAGCTCTGCCTCAAAATGAAAAAGAGGTCTTGGAAAAGACATGGAAGAAGGATCAACAAGCCCTCACGTTCATCCACCAATGTTTGGATGATGCCATGTTTGAGAAGGTGGCAGATGCTACCACCTCAAAGGAAGCTTGGGAGATTTTACAAAATTCTCTCAAAGGAGTTGACAAGGTGAGGAAGGTAAAACTTCAAACTCTAAGGGATGGTTTTGAAGTTTTAAAAATGAAAGAATCCGAATGCATTTCGGATTATTGTTCAAAAGTGAAGGCTGTTGTGAATCAACTAAGAAGATGCGGGGAGGACATAAAAGATGTCCGTGTGGTAGAAAAGATCCTTCGCACTTTAACACCTAAATTTAATTTTGTGGTATGAGCTATTGAAGAGTCTAAAGATTTAGACTCAACGATGGTGGAGCAATTGGAGGGTTCTTTACAGGAGCATGAGGAAAAGATCAAGATGAGACAATAAGTTCCACTGGAACAACTTCTTAAAACTCGGGCATCCTTTAAGGATTATGGAGGTGAAAAAAGCTATCAAGGAAATGGATGAGGACGAGGTCGTGGCGGTCATGGAAGAGGAAGAACTAATAGTAACAACTTTAACAATGAAGTTAAAATCCACCAAACATTCAGAGGTCGTGGTCGTGGACAAAGAGGAGGACGGGGACGTGGCTACTACCAAGAAAATAATGGACAAAGGTATGACAAATCAAAAATTGAGTGTTATAATTGTCATAAATTTGGCAGTTACTCTTGGGAATGTCGTAGCAATGTTGAAGAAAAAGCTAACCTTGTTGACGACAAGAAAGAAGAAGATGAGTCAATATTATTGCTGGCACTCAAGGAAGAAGACAGGGATGATTGTAGCTCGTGGTATTTGGACAATGGAGCAAGCAATCATATGTGTGGATGCAAAGAAAAGTTTGTGGAGATCAATAAAACGGTGAGAGGTAATGTGTCCTTTAGAGATACCTCAAAGATTCAAATCGAAGGGATAGGTACGATTCTGATCTCCTGCAAAGATGGTAGTCACAAGCTAATTCAAGTTGTTTATTATGTGCCAAAATTAAAAAGTAATATTTTGAGTTTGGGCCAACTTCTTGAAAAGAAATATGACATCCACACGAAAATATGCATCTTTGGCTTAGAGATTCAAGTAGAATTCTAGTTGTTAAAGTGCATATGGAAAAGAATAGATAATTTTCTCTAAATCTTAAAACAATTGATGCAAAGTGTTTGAAGGCTAATGTGCAAAATGAATCATGGTGTCGGCACATGCGATTTGGGCACTTAAATTTTAAAGCGCTCAAATCAATGGGAGAAAAGAACATGCTACATGGGATACCATCAATCAATCATCCAAATCAATTGTGTGAAGCTTGTCTTCATGGAAAACTTGTAAGGAGGTGTTTTCCAAAAGAGGCCATGTCAAAATCAACCAAACCGCTCCAGCTTGTTCACACTGATGTGTGTGGACCAATCAATCCACCTTCCTTTGGTAAAAGTAAATACTTTCTTCTCTTCATTGATGACTTTAGTAGAAAGACTTGGGTTTATTGCTAGAACCAAAAATCTGAAGCATTTGCTACTTTTAAAAATTACAAAGCACTTGTGAAAAAAGAAAGTGGTTATGAAATAAAAGCTTTGAGGTCAGATAGAGGAGGAGAATTCACTTCAAATTTTTTTTAATGAATTTGGTTAGTCTCATGGAATTCATCGCCCTCTAACGGTACCTTATTCACCCTAACAAAATGGAGTTGCAGAGAGAAAGAATCGAACAATTCTTAATATGGCTAGATGTATGTTGAAAGCTAAAAGTATGCCCAAGGAATTTTGGGCCGAAGCTATTTCTTGTGCAGTTTATTTGAATAATAGGTCTCCAACAAGGAATGTTAGAGATCAAACCCCTCAAGAAGCATGGAGTGGAAGAAAGCCAAGTGTCAAGCACTTGATATTCTTTGGGAGCATAGCCTATGCTCATGTGCCACATCAAGGGAGAGCGAAGCTTGACAATCGAAGTGTCAAACATGTATTTGTTGGCTATAGTACGAGTTCAAAAGGCTACAAATTATATAATCTAAGCAGTGGCAAGGTGGTGGTAAGTCGCGATATTGAATTTGATGAAGAATTGGCATGGGTTTGGGAAGCTCAGGAAGAAACTTCATATGATTTCTTCCATACATTGGTGATGAAGAAGAACCAAAGACCGTGGAACCTGTGCAGGATACAACTCCACCTCCTTCTCCAACCGATGTTGAATCTCCCTCTTCTTAAGAAAATTCAAACGAATAGCCGTAAAGGACAAAGAGTATTCAAGAGCTCTGTGAGGACACAGAAGAAGTTACTAATTTTGATTTTTTATGTTGTCTCTTTGCTGACAGTGAACCAATGAACTTTGATGAAGCTGTTACAAACAAAAGGTGGAGACAAGCCATGGAGGAGGAGATTGAGTCAATAGAGAAGAACAACACTTGGGAGTTAACAACTCGTCCCAAGGGTCATCGAGCAATTGGAGTGAAATGAGTATACAAGACAAAGAAGAATATTGATGGAGATGTGGAGAGATACAAGGCACGATTTGTGGCTAAAGGCTACGAGCAAAGGAAAGACATTGACTATGAAAAAATCTATTGATGTTTTAAGCGTCAATACCACACAAGAGGAGGGGGGGTGATTTGTGTGGTACCCAATTTTCGCAATAGAAGAACCTGGTTTATCTAGGTGTTCCAACTACTACTATTTGTGGAATAATAAACACTGAAAATAAAGAACTCAAAGATTTTTACGTGAAAAACACCTGGCTCAAAAGGTGAAAAAACCACGACCTACTACTCAGTAGGAATTTCCCAAACTTCCACTAAAATCACTGAGCGAAAACAGCATTTACAAAAACTCTTTGTAAACCTAAGGATTAACTCTAATCCCGTTGTGGCACACAGCCTTAACTGTTACGACAACTTCAAGTTAACTCTAACTTGAACACTCTAAGTACCTAATACAATTGCTTCTATGAAAGCTGAAAGGTACAAAGTAAAATCACCTACTACAATTGAACTAGAATAAAAGATAGACACTAGGAATTGGTTCTTCTATCTCGTTCAAGTAGCTTTAGGAGTGCACACTCAAATCACACATAAATTGCTTTGCAAAATGGCCTTGCTCTTTTGCTCTCAATTTAAGTTTAACTTCTGCTTATGTGCATTACCTGTAAAAGAGAATAACACTGATATTTAATAGGTTAGTAATCAGAGTTTGACTAGGATTCAGTTGCTGCTCTTTTATCGTAGAAGAGTTCATGATGATCTCAAACTCTAACACTATCTTCATTCTAGATTGTGTTCTATTCATGTAAGGAGTCTTTCTCTCCTTATCCAATATGCAACCTTTTCGATCAGATCAGGAGATATTGCTGCTCGATCAATTAGACTTATCTCCCTCACGTGCATCTCACATGTACATATAGATCATGACCGTGCTTCACAAGATGGACCTGATCCATGTCTGAGTTCTTTTGTCAATCCTCAAACCTTTACCTGTTCTTGGGCCAACAAATTCTCCCTTTTTGATGATGACAAACTCTGTGCTTTTTACTTATTTGGAACCTGTATGAACTCAGCTTAACCTTCAACACAAAGTTTAGAAAATTTACTTATCATCAAGGACCAGGTTAATTAGGTTATAAATATCACTTATTCAGAATGTGTAAAGCACAATATCTCTTCCCCCTTTTGGCATCATCGAAAAGTTGCATATAAAGTGTGAGTCCCAGATTTGAATAAGTACTCATGGCCAGTGTGGCAACTGCAAGTGCAATCATGGTTTAATCATCAGTAATCAAGCAAACATATTTAAACTATCAAGGACAGATTAACATTGAACAAGAGCAAAACAGTAGTTATCATTGATAGAGATATGTTGCCACCACAATCCACAAAAAGAAAGAAAAACATCCCATGAGCAAAAATAGAAAAATCCCTAATCTGGGTCACTGAAAGTACTGGACAAGTTCAGAAGACAAAAGCTAGGATTCCTAAATCTTGGAAGAGCTAGAGGGTTGATTTTGGGATTGGAGAAGTTTCAGTATATTATGAAAAATTCCATCATTCTTCTCCTTTTCTTTGGTAAGCTCAGTTTTGAGAGCATCCCTCTCAGATTCCACCTCTGCCACACGAGCCTTGAGCCTAGCTATCTCAACATCCTTGGCTGCACATTCCTGAACTAGAGTCCTGACTTTGCTGTTGATAGGAGTCTTCTGGGATGAACCGGGTTCATTTAGTATGGCATTGACCAAATAGTCACAAGCAATCAGAGTATTAATGCCAAAATAATCCTTGTTTGATGCCATTTCCCATTTCTTCAGAGGCACATTGAACCTATCCAGAACCATGGTCAGAATAAAGCCATAGGGGGTAGCATGTGCTTTGGAGCCATTGATGACCCTGTCCAGCAGCTTGATTATTAAGGCAGGACAATTAATTTGCCTTCCACTGTGCAGGCACACTATAAGAACTAAATCCATGTAATTGGCAATGTGCCTTCTCTCCTGTCTGGGCAATAAACACTTATTGACAAATTCAAACAAGACCTTGTGCTCAGGCCTCATTTCACTTTTCTGCACAGCCCTGGCTTCATTCACATCTTCAAAATCACAAAACCTCCTGGTTATTGCAAGAGCAGTAGGGAGGGAGTCCAGGCAAGGCTACCTTTGCCTTGTATAATCATCAAACCCTTCAGAGGGTATATCAAGGACTTCTCCAAGTTATTCTGCATCAAAGGACACTTGAACTCCTTTCACCAGGCTGCTAACCTTGCCATCCTGAACCTCTGCATTCGCCATAAACTCAATTATTTCATTCCTGGATAGCCTACCATCCATCCGAAGGACCATGTCCTTCCATCCCTGAGCATCTAAAGCATCCACCAATCTTATCATTCCTGGTTCCACCAGGTCTTTCATCAGTATACCCTTTAAAATCTTTCTTTTGCCAAACATGGCAAGCTTGTCTTGTTCACCATCAGAATCTTCTTCTATTTCTTCTCCACTCCATTTCTCATCTTCAGAAATTTTTGCTTGTTTGTTTTTCACTGCAGACCTTGTCCTCTTGGCTAGTGAAGGTTCAGCAGCAAAAGACATAGAGGAAGAATTCTTAGAAAAGGTCTTGGGCTTTTTGAGCTTGGGGGTCTGAACCTCCGCTTGTTGAACTTCCTCAACCTCCACAGATGTACCCCGTTCTTGATGGACCAGTTCCATCTCCTCGTCTTCAGCAGCCTCCGAGGACTCTTCAACCTTCCCCTTTCCTTTATCAATTCTTGTGAGCACGTGATTTTTGCCCTATATATGAATTATTCCCAAAAATCAAACAAAAATGATTTTTCCTTATTTTTACAATTTTTGTGAATTTTTTGTGTCATTTTCTGTTAATTGTTTGCATTTTATTGTGCATGTTAATTCATATGAAAATACAAAATACGCACTTGCATTTAGGGATCTAATTTCATAATTTTAGTATTAACTAAGTATTGATTAGTTTTAGAACAAAATTCAATGAAAAAAAAAATAAAAAAATAGTTTCTTTGCACTTTTAATTGTTAATTGTTGCATTTATCTTTAAATGGAGTTTTAAATAATTCTAGGAGTTAAATAGTTTAATTAGGTCTTTGTTTTGTTTTAGCATTTTATAAAATCAGAAGAAATATATAAATATAAAAATACAAAATAAAATACAAAAGCAAAGTAAAGAAAATACAAGAAAACAAATAAAGGAATAAATGAAAGAAAGGCCATTAAGGGAATTTGGGCCAATCTTCAATTAAAACCTTAGCCCAAAACGGATTAAATCCAACCAAGCCGACCCAGCCCATACCCATCCCCATTACCCGGTCCATCCCCTTCTTAAAACGACGTCGTTCAAGCGACTTTTAATCTTGGCCGTCAAATTTTTGTGATCCAACGACCATCGTTTGAGATAGGGATTTAGATATAATTGTCTGAAAAACAGTTTCAACCCTAAAAACATCTTCTCCCTCCTCGTACCATCTCTGTGACTCTGCCGGAACCACCGCCGCCGGTGAACGCCACCACTTCCAAACCACCCCAAAATTACACCACCGGTTCTCCTCGTTCCCTTCTTTCCAACCCTGCCCTTGGTTTCCCTCGAATCAACGCCGAACCCTTCGAATAACGGTTTAAAGTTTTCCGGCCACGACATCAGTTGTCCCAAATTAACCCAAATTCACACCACAGAACCGCCCAAGCCTCCTCTACCCAACCCCCATAGCCACTTGTCTCGAACATGGCCGGAACTACTCAAATATTGAATCAAAAACTCGGCCAAAACCCCATCTCTTCCAAATCCGCCCAAATTAACACTCTACGCTCTCTTCACCCTCCTCTACTAGAATCCCTAAACCATTTTTCCCAAATCCAACCGGCACTGATGGAATTACAAATCTAGGGTTTAAGGAGGTTCAAGTTTCTTCTGGGTGTCAGAAGTTTCGGCTTGGTGCGGTTGGTGTATTGTACTTAGTAGAGGCCGAATTAGTAAGTTCCCTCGTCTTTGTTCAATTGTTTTTCGTTTATAGTTGAATCTGGGTTCCTGCTTTTGGTTTTTTGTGGTTTAATCTTGCATTGATTCTATTCTCTTCAAAGTTTGTTCACACCAGTATAGGTTTAAGCTTACTGATTAGTTTAGGATTAGTCTTGATTCCATTTTTGATTCATGTTTTGTTCTTTTTCCTCGCTTAATTTTGTTCATGCTTTTACACTTCATTCGGTGTTGATTCATGATTAGTTCTTCTCATCTTGTTACGAGTTCAAGTAATTAATTAGGGTTGCTGTTGCATTTTGAGTTAGTTCTATGTTCTGATATGTATTTGTTTGGATTGTCTGATTAGTTTAAATTTGGTTAGTTTAAGTTGTGATTAGTATTCTAATTTCATACTGATGATATAGTCAAATTGATTAGTTGGTCTGATTGTTGATGGTAATTGGTAACTTGAACTTCAGTAGTTAGTTTTGATTTAAGATCTGAATTTGAACCTGGTTCTAGCTGGTTAACCATGGTTAGTCAATAAGGTTGGGGTTGAATTAGTAATTCCAAGCTAGTTCAAAGGGTAGTTTAGACAGGAAAAAGGGTNCAGTCAGGAGCCCACCTGGAGAACAAGGGAATACTTTTCAAGTTCAGCAATCAGGAGCCCACCTGGAGAACAAGGGAATACTTTGCAAGCTTCAGCAGTCAAGAGCCCACCTGGAGAACCAGGGAAGTGCAATTCAATTTTAGCTTTTAATTTTTTATATTTGATAACATGCTGTACCCAGTTATCAAACTGGGGCAGAGAATTTTCTTTGTTGTTTATTTTGTTGAAGTCAGGAGTCCCGCCTGGAGAACAGAGGCATATGTTTCAAGTTCCAGCAGTCAGGAGCCCGCCTGGAGAACCGAGGCATACTTTTCAAGTGTCAGGAGCCCGCCTGAAAAATGGACACATATTTCAAATGGTAACAATCAAGCATCATTCGGAGGAATGGTAACAACATCGCCAATCGCAATGCAAGATAACAACAGGAATCCCATCGGAAGAATACAAGATACAAGTTCAAGGCAACACAAGAACAAGTTTGAAGGCATAGATAGGATCTTTTGTAATTCATAGATTATAGCTTAGGCTAGCTTCTTTTGGTTTACCACGGTGTAATAAGGAGGTCAGCAAGTAGTAGCAGCAGCAACAACAGCGAAATCACAGCTCTTGGTAGTCCCAGCTACCAGACATTCCCGAACTACACTGACCTGATTCCTGTTTAGCCCAGGATATGTAGGCAACCTTTGAAGAAGGGTGCGGTCAACTCTTTTAAAAATGCTTCACACGGAATATGCGAACGGGCAAAAATCGCTCGTTTCCGCTCACTTATCTTTGCACGAAAACTCTTCGTGTTTCCGGGCAAAGAGGGGCAGCTGTGAGCACGTGATTTTTGCCCTATATATGAATTATTCCCAAAAATCAAACAAAAATGATTTTCCTTATTTTTACAATTTTTTTGAATTTTTTGTGTCATTTTCTATTAATTGTTTGCATTTTAT
Source organism: Nicotiana attenuata (assembly GCF_001879085.1). Lineage (NCBI taxonomy): Eukaryota > Viridiplantae > Streptophyta > Magnoliopsida > Solanales > Solanaceae > Nicotiana > Nicotiana attenuata. The sequence goes on along the minus strand of NC_031989.1, from coordinate 103,632,973 downwards.
TTGTGCATGTTAATTCATATGAAAATACAAAATACGCACTTGCATTTAGGGATCTAATTTCATAATTTTAGTATTAACTAAGTATTGATTAGTTTTAGAACAAAATTCAATGAAAACAAAAAAAAAATAAAAAAATAGTTTCTTTGCACTTTTAATTGTTAATTATTGCATTTATCTTTAAATGGAGTTTTAAATAATTCTAGGAGTTAAATACTTTAATTAGGTCTTTGTTTTGTTTTAGCATTTTATAAAATCAGAAGAAATAAATAAATATAAAAATACAAAATAAAATACAAAAGCAAAGTAAAGAAAATACAAGAAAACAAATAAAGGAATAAATGAAAGAAAGGCCATTAAGGGAATTTAGGCCAATCTTCAATTAAAACCTTAGCCCAAAACGGATTAAATCCAACCAAGCCGACCCAGCCCATACCCATCCCCATTACCCGGTCCATCCCCTTCTTAAAACGACGCCGTTCAGGCAACTTTTAATCTTGGCCGTTAAATTCTTGTGATCCAACAACCATCGTTAGAGATAGGGATTTAGATATAATTGTCTGAAAAACAGTTTCAACCCTAAAAACATCTTCTCCCTCCTCGTACCATCTCTGTGACTCCGCCGGAACCACCACCGCCGGTGAACGCCACCACTTCAAAAACCACCCCAAAATTACACCATCGGTTCTCCTCGTTCCCCTCTTTCCAACCCTGCCCTTGGTTTCCCTCGAATCAACGCCGAACCCTTCGAATAACGGTTTAAAGTTTTCCGGCCACGACATCAGTTGTCCCAAATTAACCCAAATTCACACCACAGAACCGCCCAAGCCTCCTCTACCCAACCCCCATAGCCACTTGTCTCGGACATGGCCGGAACTGCTCAAATATTGAATCAAAAACTCGGCCAAAACCCCATCTCTTCCAAATCCGCCCCAATTAACACTCTACGCTCTCTTCACCCTCCTCTACTAGAATCCCTAAACCATTTTTCCCAAATCCAACCGGCACTGATGGAATTACAAATCTAGGGTTTAAGGAGGTTCGAGTTTCTTCTGGGTGTCGGAAGTTTCGGCTTGGTGCGGTTGGTGTATTGTACTTAGTAGAGGCCGAATTAGTAAGTTTCCTCGTCTTTGTTCAATTGTTTTCCGTTTATAGTTGAATCTGGGTTCCTGCTTTTGGTTTTTTGTGGTTTAATCTTGCATTGATTCTATTCTCTTCAAAGTTTGTTCATACCAGTATAGGTTTAAGCTTACCGATTAGTTTAGGATTAGTCTTGATTCCATTTTTGATTCATGTTTTGTTCTTTTTCCTCGCTTAATTTTGTTCATGATTTTACATTTCATTCGGTGTTGATTCATGATTAGTTCTTCTCATCTTGTTACGAGTTCAAGTAATTAATTAGGGTTGCTGTTGCATTTTGAGTTAGTTCTATGTTCTGATGTGTATTTGTTTGGATTGTCTGATTAGTTTAAATTTGGTTAGTTTAAGTTGTGATTAGTATTCTAATTTCATACTGATGATATGGTCAAATTGATTAGTTGGTCTGATTGTTGATGGTAATTGGTAACTTGAACTTCAGTAGTTAGTTTTGGTTTAAGATCTGAATTTGAACCTGGTTCTAGCTGGTTAACTATGGTTAGTCAATAAGGTTGGGGTTGAATTAGTAATTCCAGGCTAGTGAGAAGGGTAGTTTAGGGAAGTTCATTTAGTAACTGAATTTAGAAGTTGCTAGAAGCACCTAGAAGGGGTTGAAATTGAATTTCAGTAGCTTTTAGTGTGCTAACTTGTGACACAAGTCAGAAAACAAGAGACTAAATGAGTAAATAAAGAGGGACTAAAAGGCAATTGAAAATCTGAAATATTTCTAAAACTCTGCCTATAAAAGACAGTGTATATTGCCTTGATTCACAAGTTTTTCAGCCTCAAAATTCCCCCCCAAAAATCCTCTTTACAAATCTGATCCTGCATTTTGAATTTCAAATCTTAGAAAGTTCAAAAATATTCTTCTAGATCTTAGTTTTACACAGATAAACAAAACAAAAAAACAATAGAAATCCAATAGAAAAATCCAAAAAAAATCACTGTTTCATTGCTGATTGCATTCTGATTTCAAGTTTAATTGATAGTCAAGCCTCTCTTAGTTCATTTTCTGGTGATTTTGAGTAGTTTGAAGTGTGCTGGTTGAGTTCAAGTTAGATTTGATTGCCTGAGTCTAGTTCTAGGGTGTTTCTGTTGGTTGTTGGTCCATCTATATACATTTCTGGTTGGAGTTGGTGCTGTGTTGAAGTGCATCTGCTAAATCCTATTTGATTTAAACATTCCTGAGCGGATCAATCTATTTCCTGGGCTGTTTTAAGTGTTAGATTGCTGTTGCTTTTCATCTGCTCCTGCTGACTCCTGTTTCCTCTTGCTGTGATTTAAAAATCCAGGTACATATGCACTATATATACTGATCTGGAGTGTATATTTGAGAGAATCAATGAAGAAGCAGCTTGATTTGTTTATCTGGGCTCTGTTTGGATTTTTGACCAGTTTTTTTTAATGTTTAGTTTAACTGTTCATATTTAATCATAATTAGAACAATTGTTTGGACTATTGAATTTGTATTAACTGGACTGCAAATAGTTATATTTCAGGTTCATATAAATCTGTTTTCTCTAGTTGAGTAGTAGCCGTAGTTAGTTCTCTGTTATCTGATTCATGTATTTGTTAAGTGTTAATTGTAGTTAATGTCATACTAAATCAAATAGAATAAGCTTGTGTTAGTTGATCTCGTGTCAATTGGTTCGTGAATTGTTTAAGAGCATGTTGTTTAAGAGGTATTGTGTATTACAGGTGTGAGCCCATTTAAATATGATTAGTCCATTTGTGTAGTATTGTCATTGTTTTCAATTGTCTTTCACTTAGTAGTGTCCAAGAATTCATCAGCATTAAACAAATGAAATAATCTGAATTTTAATTTCAGTGATCAATGTTCATTAATTAACGTGAATAGGCAGGAATTTGATTTTAATTTCAGTGAAATTTCTTAAGCTGAACGGATTGGAATTTGATTTTAACGGGTAGGGCTAAACAGCGCATCTCAATAGTAGAGTCTCAGAACTTTAACAGACGGCCCAGGTCTTATTTCAATCATGTATGCGTTTGGACCTGGACCCGGATCTACAATTGGCCTGTCCTTTATTTGTTTAATAGGCCTGAACTGGTTGAAATATAATGGTTTCCAAATAATGTTAATCAATTAGGAATATGAGTAATTAATTCACAAATATTAAAATTGGATTTCGAATTAGGTAGCGGGTTCAAGCTAGAAGGGTCTTCCCTTTTGTTTGAATTCGGACTTGAATCCGAGGCCCGAATTTATATTTGTGAATTAATTGGCCTTTAGAGACAAATAAATAGAAAATTCTAGTTTGCTTTAGGATTGGCCTTTTAATAGTAAAATGAGACGAGCCTCGCCAAGCCAAATACAAATGGCGGGGCCCTCAATAAATGCTATAAAAATACTTAGAATTCGGGTGAACCGTTTAGCGAATTTCACGATTTTTCCCAAAGATAATAAACGCGTAGTTGCTTTAGGCGCGTATATTAATAATATTACCTTCCTAAATACGGGTGCACATTTATGTGACCCAAATCTAAATCTCAACGAAGTCGAAATGCGTCAAAAGCCACGGGTGCACTGGTGTGACGTGGTTCGAGATACATTTTCACGACGTTGCAATTCTTATTGGAAATAAATATATAATAAAAGCGGGCTACTAATAAAAGACACATAGGTTAGAACACGTTTTGAAATCAGATAAAATCAAATACAACAGTTGAGCGACCGTGCTAGAACCACGGAATCCGGGAATGCCTAACACCTTCTCCCGTGTTAACAGAATCCTTACCCGGATTTCTGTGTTCGCGGACTATAAAACAGAGTCATAATTTCCTCGGTTCGGGATTCAATCGGTGACTTGGGACACCATTAATCTCCCAAGTGGCGACTCTGAATATTAATAATAAATCCCGTTCCGATTGTCCTTTAAGTGGAAAAACTCCTTTACACCCTTCCGGGGGTGTAGTGAAAAAGGAGGTGTGACAGCTCTGGCGACTCTGCTGGGGACAAGAACCCAGAACTTTTGGTTCAGGGTTCAGAATTCGAGCTTAGATATATTGTTGTATTTGGTTTTATCTGATTTTTCCTACATGTTTCATGCTAAATGTTAAAACGTTGCTTTTTACCGCTTTGATATTATCTGAACTGTATATAAACTGTGCCGAAACCCTTCTTTTCTCACCTCCGGGGATGTGCTTACTGGTTGAGACTCCCTATTCTGTTAGTGTCAATACCCTGAAATAAGAAAGAGGCCGGACAAGTTACTAAGCCGGATGGCCTTTTGGTTCCCGGTACGTAGCCCCCTCCTCGACTCGAGTTGTCCGCTCGGGTACACAGTCTAGAACCTATACCCAGGTTTTGAACCTAGAACAACTTGACCTCATGCCGGATCCCTAGTAGGAACGCTTATTTGCATCACGTGCATTTTGACTTAGGGGACTCAACACAGGGGTTGGGTCCGTCTAGGACAGGTGTACCCGGAATAATGGACCATCCTGATGCATCCTACTTGTGCATTTATCTGTTTTGGAT
>NC_031989.1:103587877-103628240 GCF_001879085.1 Nicotiana attenuata | reverse complement strand
AAGAACCAATGCAACACTTGCCACACTCCAAACAACAATCCATTACTCATCTCGAACCACAAAACTCCGCAAATGACCATTTCCACACCCACATACCTGGTCACCACAACAATCCCATCTACGTGGAGACTGTGCCGCTCTCCACCCAACCTATATTTTGCACCCCTGAGTCCGAGGAAAAGGATCTACTCATCAGAAACTTGGCTGAAGAGCTTAAGAAATTAACTAGCCGAATCCAAGGCGTCGAAGGAAGTAAAGGTATCGAAGGGTTGAACTATGAAGATCTCTGCATACAACCAGATGTCGAACTGCTAGAGGGGTACAAACCTCCCAAGTTCGAGATATTTGACGGTACAGGTGATCCAAGGGTCCATATGAGAATATACTACGACAAGCTGGCCGGGGTAGGAAAGGACGAAAGGATCCGCATGAAACTATTCATGAGGAGTCTCAAAGGAGATGCACTATCCTGGTACATCAGCCAGGATCCTAAGAAATGGTCAAGTTGGGTAGGTATGGCCTCTGATTTCATGGACAGGTTCAGACTTAACATAGAAAATGCGCCGGATGTATTCTACATTCAGAATCTGAAGAAGAATCCTACAGAAACATTTCGCGAGTATGCTACTCGCTGGAGGTCGGAAGCTGCTAAGGTCAGGCCTGCCTTAGAGGAGGAACAGATGAACAAATTCTTTGTCCGGGCTCAGGACCCGCAGTATTATGAACGGCTAATGATGATCGAAAATCATAAGTTTTCCGACATCATCAAGCTGGGGGAACGAATTGAAGATGGCATCAAAAACGGCATGGTTACAAACTTCAAAGCCTTGCAAGCTACAAATAAGGCCTTGCAGTCTGGTGGTGTGTCTAAGAAGAGAGACGTGGGGGCCGTAATGGTTGCACAAAGGACCAAGTCTCCCCTCAAATACTAAACCTACCCTATACCTCCACTCACATATCAGTTAGCTCCAAACTACCAAAATTACAATGCCCAACTATCTCATTACCAATCACCCCCCGCACACCAAAACTTTCCTAGGCCCCGACCTAATTTTGATTGGAGGCCCCCAAAACAATACACAGCCATTGCCAAACCCATTGATCAGCTATATGAAAGACTCAAAACCGCCGGTTATGTCACCCCCATCCCTGCTTCAACCCCTGAGAACCCTTCTCAGTGGGTTAACCCAAACAAAACTTGTGCATAACATTCCAGCATGAAGGGACACACCATCGACGAATGCCATTCTTTAAAAGACAAGATACAGTCCTTAATTGATAACAAGGTCATTGTAGTGAAGGAAGCCGCTCGAAATGTTCGCAACAACCCCTTACCAGACCATAAAGGCGGGGGTGTTCGCATGATGGAAATAGAGGATGATTGGGATCCCGAGGGATCCATCGGGTTGATCGTGGAAGGCGATGATCCAAAGAAGCCAGCAGTTACTCTCAAGGAAGATGTCCCATTTGAAGTAAAGGTAGCTGCACCGATTCCAGTGGCGATGACCACCATGTCGTCATTCCATACAAAAGCTATTCCTTGGGATTATACGGCCGAGGCTAGGAGGAAAGGCAAAGTCAGGTTTGAAGAGACTGTTGCAGCACAGGGTATGACAAGGATTGGAAAAGTCTATACCCCAGAACACTTAGCTGAGTCAAGAAAGCAGGCTTCCAACCGGCCGCTCATCATCGAAACAGGCCCAGATGACCTTTGGAGGAAGATACAGGCCAAAGAGTATTCGGTCATCGACCAGCTAAACAAAACACCAACGCAGATATCTATCCTCTCTTTGTTGCAGAATTCCAAGACACACAAAAATGCTCTGTTGAAGGTGCTGAGTGAGGCCTACGTGCCAAGTAACATCACTGGCGGAGAAATGGCCAACATGGTGGGACAAGTATTAGAAAACCATAAAATGACCTTCTATGAGGACAAGCTGCCACCTGAAGGGTTGGGTCACAACAAGGCCTTGCATATCACCGTGCAATGCGAAGACTACTTCATCACTAGGATCCTGATCGATGGGGGTTCCAGCCTTAATATATGTCCATTGATACCACTCAAGAAGCTGGGTAAGGAACTGCACAAGATAAAAGAAGGAGCGATCAACATAAAAGCTTTTGACGGGTCTCAAAAGTCCACCATCGGTGAGATTAGCTTGTGTCTGCAGATGGGACCAACTTGGTTCGAGGTCGACTTTCAAGTGATAGATGTGCAAACATCCTACAACCTGCTGCTAGGGCGACCCTGGATTCATGCTGCGGGGGCTGTAGCTTCAACGCTGCATCAGGCCGTGAAATTTGAATAGAATCACCAGGAAGTGATTATTCACGGTGACGGCAGCAATCCTATATACAGTCGTCAGACCATTCCAGCCATAGGGGGAAGAAGAAAGCTAGGTGGAGAGACCTACCACCACATCGAGCGAGTCAATGCTATAGACAAAGATAAATGGTGGGATAATAAGATTGAGAGTATATTGAAATGGAGTGGGTACAAACCTGGCAAGGGGCTCGGCAAGAACCTCCAAGGGATTGCTAAACCCATATAACTCAAGAAGCACGACACTACTTTCGGTCTGGGATACGAGTACACTTGGGAAGAATTCAACAACTGGTCGCCACCATGGAACGGTCCTTACTATCCACTGGAACAGCCAATACCGCCTTTGGAACAGACTTTCCAATAGGCTGACATTGTTTATGGGACAGACGAAGAAGAAGCACTTGCTGCGGTAAAAAATGTGTTCCTAGAAGACAATGACATGGACTGGTGTGTTGTTCTCGAGGAGGAGGGGGAGGAAGGTCCTTCCATACGAGCTGTGAGTAGAGGGGCATACCTCAACAATTGGACCATCAGAACCACCAGAGTCCGTCGAGCCTCGAGGTAGCAAGGCTAAAACAAGCATCATGCACTATTTTTTTACTAGATGATTTTCTTTTCGCATTTTTGATTTCCACAATAAGATATTCAATGTTCAAAGCAGTTATGGAATTTTGTAAAGCATTTCGATTTTTCTTATGAATCAAAACTCATATTATTTTTCTCTCATTACATTACTTACACAACATTACTATTACTTATCTTGATGAGCCAATGACTGTGACATGCAATGAGACAACGCAACAAACAGACATTGATTCAGAAGAAGATGACATACCAGAGGAGATCGTCAAAGAAGTTGAGAATTTTGAGAACAGCCCTAAGTCCAACCTGGACGAGACAGAAATTGTTAACCTGGGAGATGCAGAAAATCAAGGAACACACGAATCAGCGTTCACTTGTCGCCGTCAGAAAAGAAGGAATACACAGAATTTCTAAAGGAATATGAGGACATATTCGCCTGGTCATATGATGACATGACTGGTCTAAGTACATCTATTGTGGCCCATAAACTGCCAACTGATTCGACATGTCCGCCGGTAAAACGGAAGCTCAGAAAATTCAAGCCAGATATGAGTTTGAAAATCAAAGAAGAAGTCACTAAACAAGTCAAAGCTAAGGTTCTCAGGGTAGTAGAATATCCGACTTGGTTAGCCAACATTGTACCAGTACCAAAGAAGGACGGGAAGGTGAGAGTCTATGTCGACTACTGGGATCTCAACCGGGCCAGTCCGAAAGATGACTTTCCCTTGCCAAATATACACATCCTGATCGACAATTGCGCCAAGCACGAGCTACAGTAATTCGTAGATTGCTTCGCTGGTTATGATCAGATCTGGATGGATGAGGAAGATGCTGAGAAAATGGCTTTCATTACGCCGTGGGGAATGTATTGTTACAAAATAATGTCGTTCGGCCTGAAGAATGCAGGGGCCACCTACATGAGCGCCATGACTACCATTTTCCACGATATGATACATAAAGAAATTGAGGTATATGTGGATGATGTCATCGTCAAGTCCAAGAAGTCCATTGATCACATGGAAGATTTGAGGAAGTTCTTCAACAGATTGTGAAGGTACAACTTGAAACTGAATCCCGCAAAATGTGCATCTGGGGTTCCCGCCGAAAAGTTGCTTGGGCTTATCGTGAGCCGTCGAGGAATATAATTGGATCCATCAAAAGTCAAAGCCATTCAAGAACTACCACCGCCAAAGAACAAGAAGGATGTAATGAGTTTCTTGGGAAGACTTAACTATATCAGCCGGTTCATAGCATAGTCCATGGTTATCTGTGAGCCAATCCTTAAGATGTTGAAGAAGGACGCCGCTACCAAATGGACCGATGACTGCCAGAGGGCCTTCGATAGAATCAAGGAATACCTGTCAATACCACCAGTCTTGGTCCCGCCCGAGCCAGGTAGATCCTTATTACTCTACATCGCAGTACTAGATGAAGCCTTCGATTGCGTTTTGGGGCAGCATGATGAAACGGGGATAAAGGGACAAGCCATTTACTATCTCAGAAAGAATTTCACTCCTTGCGAAGCCCGGTATTCTCTTTTGGAACGCACCTGCTGTTCTTTGACTTGGGTAGCTCAGAAGCCGAGACATTACTTCTGTGCTTATACCACATATGTCATATCAAGGATGGATCCTTTAAAGTATATCTTTCAGAAGCCCATGCCCACTGGCAAGCTAGCCAAGTGGCAAATCCTGTTGAGTGAATCTGACATTGTTTACGTAACTCAGAAGGCGGTCAAAGGACAAGCATTGGCAGACCACCTTGGTGAAAATCCCATGGATGGACAATATGAACCTTTGAAAACATATTTTCCCGATGAAGAAGTATCATTCATAGGAGAAGACATTGCAGAATCCTATGATGGTTGGAGAATGTTCTTCGATGGAGTAGCCAGTTTCAAAGGAGTTGGCATAGGAGTCGTCCTGATATCAGAGACCGGTCAGCATTATCCAGTGTCTGCCAAACTCAGGTTCCCCTGCACCAACAATATGGCCGAATATGATGCCTGCATCCTAGGGCTCAAGATGGCCATTGACATGAACGTACAAGAGCTGCTAGTGATCGGAAACTCAGACCTACTCATACATCAGGTGCGTGAAGAATGGGCAACCAAGAATTCCAAGATACTCCCGTACCTACATCATGTACAGGAATTAAGAAAGAGGTTCACGAAGACGGAATTCCATCATGTCCCCAGAATCCAAAATGAGTTCGCTGATGCATTGGCTAACCTGTCATCTATGATACAACATCCAGACAAGAATTTCATTGATCCCATTCCCGCAAAGATCCATGATCAGCCAGCTTATTGTGCCCAGGTTGAAGAAGAGGCAGACGGAAAGCCTTGGTTTCATGATATCAAGGAATATTTGGCAAAGGGAGAATACCCAGAGCTTGCCAATTATACTCAGAAACGCACACTGCGGAGATTATCCAACAACTTCTTCTAGAGCGGAGGAATCCTGTATAGGAGGACTCCTGATTTGGGACTACTGAGGTGTGTCGACGCAAAGGAAGCATCCAAGCTGCTAGAGGGAATTCATGCTGGGACCTGTGGTCCACATATGAACGGCTTCGTCTTAGCAAAGAAAATACTCCGGGCTGGTTACTTTTGGATGACTATGGAAACAGACTGCATCCAGTATGTCCAGAAATGCCACCGCTGTCAAATACATGCAGATATGATAAAGGTACCTCCGGGCGAGCTTAACACAACAAGCTCACCATGGTCGTTCGCCGCTTGGGGAATGGACGTCATTGGACCAATTGAGCCTACCGCTTCCAACGGACACAGGTTCATCCTAGTGGCGATTGACTACTTCACCAAGTGGGTTGAAGCAGCATCTTACAGAACAATGACTAAGAAAGTCGTGATAGACTTTGTCCGCGACCGCATTGTTTGCCGATTCGGGATTCCAGAGTCAATTATTACTGATAATAGATCCAACCTCAACAGCGACTTGATGAATGCTATGTGTGAAACCTTCAAGATCAGACACAAGAATTCTACAGCCTACAGGCCTCAAATGAACGGAGCTGTGGAAGCCGCCAATAAGAATATCAAGAAAATATTGAGGAAAATGATAGAGAAGCATAAGTAGTGGCACGAGAAGTTATCATTTGCTCTGTTAGGGTATCGCACCACAGTCCGCACATCAACTGGGGCAACCCCCTATATGCTGGTTTATGGTACAGAAGCCGTCATTCCCGCCGAAGTAGAAATTCCTTCCTTAAGGATCATATAGGAAGCTGAGCTCGACGATATAGAATGGGTGAAGAGTCGTTACGAGCAGCTAGCTCTTATAGATGGGAAAAGAATGAACGCAGTGTGTCATGGTCAACTTTATTAGAACAGAATGTCCAGAGCCTTCAACAAGAGAGTCAAGCCCAGACAGTTCACGCCAGCGCAGCTGGTATTAAAGAAAATTTTTCCGCATTAAGACGAGGCCAAAGGGAAGTTCTCTCCCAACTGGCAGGGTCCGTACATGGTTCACCGGGTTTTGACAGGAGGAGCCCTCATACTTGCGGAAATGGACGGAGAGATCTGGCCAAAGCCGATTAATTCAGATGCAGTCAAGCATTACTATGTGTAATCTTTATGTTTTCCCTATATGATGTAAATTGAACTACGCCTGACCTGATTACCATTTAAGAGGGGATACGTAGGCAGCCCTATGGGTTCGGTCACAATTCAATAAATTTTTTATTTCCCCCCGAAATTGGAAACTGGGGAAGAATTTTGAAGAGGACCCTCAAAATTCCAAGTAATTTCAGCCGATCACCGCACGAGCAACAGTCAGAAACGTCAACCCATCAAACTGGGGCAGAATTTTGAGGAGGACCCTCAAAATTCCGTAGCAGGAGAGGTTGCAGTGTCTCTAACCGCGTCACAGTCGTCGGTTTATCTAAAATCTATTTTAATTATACATTTACGTCATACTTTCACAAAATCATGCATGTCTATTATTGAAACTGCTTCGTTTAGCAACGCTACCCCGATGATACAGACGGTACCGCCAGATCAAAGCCGAACGAGTCAAGCAAAGCCAGGGGGATGCGAACTAACCTTCCCCTTTACAAAACTCACGATTTCTCTTTAGATGCAGGCACCAAGATTACGAAATCATTGAACATACTGTACGTCCATATAACAAACATTTTTCAGGAACACGATTCTCCGAACCATTGCACTTACCAACATCTGCTATCAGCACGCACCCATAATGTTCCATATGTCACAATGCTCCCAGTGATCACCACGCCGCAATCTGCTGTTAGCTAAGAAACTCTACTGCCATTTGCTATTTTATTCATTGCATAAGGCTACTATTCAGCCTTCCGAGGTTAAGCTCTACCTCTGTCTGTATCTGCATTGCATAAGGCTACTATTATGCCTTCCAACTTGCATAAGGCTACTATTCTGCCTTCCAACTTGCATAAGGCTACTATTCTGGCTTCCAACTTGCATAGGGCTACCATTCTGCCTTCTAACTTGCATAAGGCTACCATTCTGCCTTCCGCGGTAAAGCTCTACCTCTATCTGCATCTGCATTGCATAAGGCTACCATTCTGCCTTCCGAGACTAAACGTTGTCTCCATCCACATCGTACGGCTGAAAGATCGCCACATCGCACGGCTGAAAGATCACCACATTGCACGTCTAAAAGATCGCCACATTGCACGGCTGAAAGATCGCCACATTGCACGGCTGAAAGATCACCACATGCTACTGCATCCTTCATGGGCTGAAATATCGCCAACTTATCCAAAGGCGTCATCGTTCGGAGGCACCATCCTCATAGCCCGAGAACACCATGTCATGGTCTGAGGAACCCTTCCAATCTTTTGCATATCATTATTCAAAGGCATCATGGTTTGGAGGCACCATTTTTCATAGCCCGAGAGCATCATTACATAGCCTGCGAATCTTTTATTATATGCTTCATGGCCCAGGACACCATGGTCTAAAGACGTCATCCTAACAGTCCAAGGACAACATTCATGGTCAAACGGGAATTTGCATCATGTCTAAATTTATGCACAATATACGTTTTGTATTACTTATTTGCAGGTAAACCGGCAAGCAACAGCCGTCTCGGCAGAAGTGTTTCCGCTCCAGTGCCCGCAGCCACATCAAACCTAACTACTCCCGTAAGCCTTTCATTCAACCTGACCGAAACATTGCGTCCGTTCTTGGAGAGTACCTGTCGGCATACTCCGCCGACGGATCCTGAACTACATATGGCCTGATTCCTGTAAGACCAGGGATATGTAGGCAGCTCAGAAGCCAGGGCTCGGCCTATCTTCTTCATACCGTTTCGTTCGGTCAAAATTGGCCATCATATCTTTACCCGACAAATCTTCCATCCTTCCCGGGTAAAGAGGGGCGGCTGTTGATACCCAATTTTTTCTTATATATATTTTTATATGTAAAGTACCTTCAAAATGGCATATGTATGCATATATAAGTATATCCAAGTGTTTTCTTATTTTTTCTTAATTTTAAAGATTTTTAAAATGGATTTATTCCTCTATTTTTATTCATAAAGATTCAATAATTATTTCTAAAGTTATCGTTTTGGTGATTCACTTGTTGAACTTTTTTACTTATGCCAAAATATAGCTAAGATAATTTTTGCATATTTTTACAAATTTATTTAGTACTTTTAAAGCTAAATTGCATATAATTGCAATATTAGCCCCTTTTAAGATTTAATTGCATTTATATTTATAAAAGTTAAGTCCAATATTTTTAAACTGATGATTATATGTTACAAATCATTTAAGTACTTTCAATTTATTTCCAGAATTTAATTTACTATTTTTATAAAATAAATGGGGAAAAATGGCTATTTAAAATCTAGCCAGATTTCATTTCAATTGTAGCCTAATTCTACCCCAATTTAAACCCAGTTACCCCGGCCCAATTCCTACTCATACCCGACCCCCAAACCAATTAAATCGACCCATACCCGGATCCCCACCTAACCTTCTAAATTCTAGCCGTTGATCATTTAGATCAACGGCTACCGGCTGCCCTTTCCTTTTTAACCCAAACTAACCCCTAAACCTAAATCATTTCTCACCTACCGCTGCCCTTGAATCCCCTTCTATCTCAATTCTCTCTGAAACTCTCATGAACCCTAGCCGCCGTTCTCTCACCCCACCCTGATATTTGCCTAATCCATGGACTTCCATGGTCATTGGAGACCTGTATCAGCCTTCCATGGCTTCTACATGTTTGGTTCTGTGATCTCGTGACCGGACTTTGAAGGTACTTGGTCCAGTCTTTGCTCGATGACCTTTCTCCGGCCAACCATAGCCATTCGAGTCAGACCTTTGACTCTCCTGTCTAGATCGGTAACTTTCAAGGCCTTTCTCGTTGCTTTTGGGTTCTTCTGAAACCCTAACGACTTCTTTTAGATTTACCTTAGATTTATGATTGCCATGAGATTTTAAGCAACTTCTCGAAGTTTCTTTAACTTTGCTTTAAAAAAAAGACTCTTCATCTTTTCCGATTAGGGTTTTCCTTCAAGTTCTTCTTTTCAAAATCTTTTCTCTGATTTTAATGTGTCTATGATTTTACTATGTTTTGTTCATGTTATTCCCCTATCTGAGTTAGTATATTGAAAACCCTAGTTACTTTGGGTTCATTCGAGTTTCTGAGACTATTTGCTAGTATCTGTTTGATTTATCTGTTTATCATCTTTAAACTCGGTTGTTGTTAAAACCCTAATTTCTTTGGGGTTCATTCGAGTTCTGAAACTATTTGTTAGATAAGTGCTTGTTTGGTTAAGTTCTTGTTCGATTTATTTGATTATCATCTTTTAAGCTTGACTATTGTTGATGAAAACCTATGTCTTTGGGTTTGAAACTGTTCGTTTGAATACCTGACTCGACTTGAAGTTCCTTGTTTCAGAACCCCTTTTCTTTATGTGATTCCTCTGATTCTGGGTTTTTACTATCTTTAAAACTCGACTATTCTTGAAAACCCTAACTTTTCAGAAGGGTTTTCCCATCTATTACTGTGAGACCCTTTGCATGCTTCTGATACTCTATTTTTTTCTTCACTATTGATTCAATGAGACGACCTACTGGACTATCATGCTTCGAATGTTTGGTATCTACCGAACTTTGTGCTACTATTGCATGTTGTTTCTTTTGCCAATAGGCTTGGCCTCGCATGTCTATTGTTTGTGCACTCTATTTATATGCTGAGGTTCCTTCTTTGATTGATTTTCGATCTTGGGACTGATTTCAAAACTTTTCTTTTTGTGAACTCTAATTTCACTAGCCTATTAAAGTAACTGATCCCTTTCCTTATTTTGCCTTGCTGAATCTTTTTCCCAAAATAAGTGCATCTCTGTACCTAGACTCGATTGCTTACTTAATGTTTTACTACTTCTTTTATGGCAATGATCAGTCTGCCTACAAACTGATTTTCTTTCCTTATTTTGAATCTGTTAGCCCCGTTAAACAAGTGATTCCTCAATTAAAGGGGAATCACTTGGTTGATTGATTCTAACTGTTGATTGTTTCCATAGTTGTATTGAATTTTACTTATCACCTTATTTCTCATATGCTTTTTCAAAAGGCTATAAATACCCTGCACCCCCTTCTTTCAAAGACACGAACACAAGGAATAAAATACTTGAGTTCAGACACACACTCCACAAAAATCTCTCTCTTTTCTCTGTTGCTACTTGTGTTGCTGCCTTACCTAGCCGGCTGAAAGCCAAGGCTAGGCTGTGGGAAACTTGCTTACTTTTCCCTTTCTGCATTTGCATCTCTACTAGTATGTTCTAACTAATTTTCAGCATCAACACTAACATATTCCTTTACTATTTCCTTAACTCTTGCCTGCTTCTGTTTGTGTTTTAATCAAGTCGCATTATTAAGCATGTTGTAATCTGCCCCTTCCTTTTCCAAATTCATGTTTCCCTTATGTATGAACTCTGTCAATCACTTATGAACCCCAACCCCCATATCCCCTATGTGTTTGTATTCCTTGGTTGGTTTGAGGGCATGACAACATTAGACATTGCTGTGCATGACCCAAACCTGATCCCCCTGGGGTCATAACCTCCATATCCCCTCTATATGTTGTGTGTTCTGGTTGGTTTATGGGCATGCCAGCACCATCTATTGCTGTGCATGCCCAAACCTGATCCCTGCCTAAGGATATATGCTCCTTGCAATGTATTCCCAAACCCCTGACCCCCTTTGTATGAAAATATTAACTCTGTGCTTTACTACTACTGTTTTTCCATCACCCTTTACCCCTCTCCATTCTCCACACAGTTTTAAATCTCTATTCCTGCACTTCTACCATATTCTTAGACTTAAGTTCTGCCCCTCTTGTGTGAGCCTTGCCTTGGGACCCATGAGCTCCCTCTGAACTTGGACACATAAGGGCTGGCCCTTCCACACTGCACTCATCCATATATGGTTCTGTAAACTTGGGTGTAAGCACTGCCCGGGGTTCTTTAAGACCCTTAAAGAACTCTGACGCACCCAGGTCTGAGAAAGGCTTTGAAACATGGCATTTTGAGGTGGTTTATTCCCTAACTCAGAGAGGAAGTCAAGAATCAGGCTTCCTCTGGTTGTAACTTCTTCTTTTGTTTTATATTTTTAATGTAATTCATTATTTCTGGTTTGTAATATTTTGTAATAAACACTCGGGGTTGGCTAGTGGAAAAGGGATGGGTAATTATGCATGCTCAAGGGTAGAAAATATGCTATATGATTTGTGTTCTGAATGATTCAATTCTGCATTTAGAAAGCATACCTATAGGACTGGTTTTAAATCTTGCGTGTCAAATTCTGCATTTAGACACCATGTCTATAGGATTTATTTTAAATTCCGCGTGTTCAACTTCAAATCTAGATAACCTTCCTATAGGACTCGTTTAAAATTCTGCATGTTTGTTACCACTTAGACACTATGCTCTAGGATCTAAATGGCTATAAGCAGGTATCATGTTCATAATGTATAGAAACCATGCCTATAGGAGTTTCCAAGTAAAATCCTGCCTGTTTCCATTCCACGTTCAATTAGACATCATGTCTATAGGGGACTAAATCAATATTAGATATCATGTCTATAGGAATAAAAATCCGCAATAGTGGATACCATTGTCTGCAGAATCTGAAACTAGTCTAATTTAAAAATTAGTTTTATTTTGAACCAGTTTTTGAAGTAGCCTAATCTCCTTACTTAACGCAGTTTAGCAAGCATGCCTATAGGATCTCAAACCGTTCGTTTTTAATCTGTTATTGCTTTGCCACATTCTGAATCGGTAGTAGATACCATGTTCATAAGATCTCACCCCAAACACTTAGGCAAGCCTTAGGTAATAACAAATAAAATTGAGCCTGTTTCTGTTAACTAGTAATTGCTACAACCAGTAGGCAGGCCTGATTCGGACTTCTTATCTGAGTTACATAATAAATTGGTCTGCTTCAACAACTTAAAATCCCCTTGCCTTAGTATTTTAGATTCCGACCTTGATTGTTATTTGAGTCATGCTATTTGATTGCTTTATTTGAGGTGGTATACATGAGCCTTCAGTGTTTTATGTGCTTCCCCCTTTTAATGTGCAGTCCTATGTGTTTTGTATGTCGCCTTAGCTTTTTCACCTTTGAAACTTCAAAGTCAGCCTAATATCCCTCCCTGTTAAGAATAGTAGTCCTAAGTGCCTCCGGGACTGATAGGAATGGGACGGGTAATAGCATGCAATAGTGGTCGAGACCAATTCGCACTTTAGTACCTTAACGGGGTGGGAAGAGTTGATATGGATATGATGACCGGTGCGCTAATACCACGTGTAGACCCTCTTTTGAGGAGTGATTACCGGGTATTGCATTAATGTGATCCATATTATAAATAAACCTAGGACCCCCTCCCCTCTCTTTCTTTTCCTTTAAAGCATTGTAACTTCTTTTAAAAAAAATCAGCCTTTTAACGATTGCTCTTTTAAACTTTGTTTTACTTTCAAACACTTGTGTATTAAAATCCCCTCTTATTTGAGACTTATTTGTTTACTTGTTGATTGCACAAATTCACCAAGAACTGTCTGGCCGGGAACCACACTAGTGGATCCTGAGGGGTGGCTAACACCTTCCCCTTAGGATAATCTCAAGCCCTTACCCTATCTCTGGTTATCAAGCAAACTTAGAAGTGAACCTTGTAGGTGTCCTAATGCACCATAAATCATTAGGTGGCGACTCTTCAAATGAAAAACCTAGTTCCCAAAAGGAACGAGTTGCCCTATACCCAAAATGTCATAAACCCGATCTCCCGAAGCAAAGAGGGAAAAAAGGGGGCGTGACATCGGCCATGAGAAATACTAAAGAAGCTAGGTTCCCCAAACTAATTCGATCGGATCCTAGCCAAAGGGATCCTAATCTATACTGTGAATTCCATGAAACTCACGACCATAGGACTAGGAACTGTCGACATCTTCTAGAAAAGATGGCAACGTTATTGAATAGTGGTCACCTCAGAGAGTTTTTAAGCAACTGCGCCAAGAACAACTATAGGAGAAACTGGGATAATGCAGAACCATCAAAGCTGGCAGCAAGGTCACCTCGGATGACAATCAACATGATCTTCGGAGGAGATGAAGTAATGGGGTGACATTTTCAGCAGCAAAGAAGACAAAGATATTGGTGACTCATGGTAAGAGGATCCGAGTGATCTCAGAAGATGACATCACCTTTACAGAAGAGGATGTTGATGGACTTCTTCTACCACACAATGATGCTTTGGTAATTTCTCTTAATATTCTAGATTTTAAAATTAAATGTGTTGGTGTATCCAGGAAGCTCAGCCAACATCATACAATGGAGAGTTTTGGAGCAAGCGAAGCTGACCGGAAACATAGTTCCGGCAACAAAACTTTTGGCTGGGTTCAACTTTACAAGTGTCACAACCCGAGGAAAAATTTTGCTGCCCACACATGTCGAAGAAGTAACAAAGACTACTTGGTTCGAAGTGGTAGATGGAGACATGAGATATAATGTAATCCTTGGAAGGCCATGGATACATGAAATGAAGGTTGTGCCCTCAACTGTTAAAATTTCCAACACGAGAAGGGATCACGTAGATCAAAGAAAATCAACCGGCTACAAAGGAGATGAATGTAGTAATCGTTTCCATTAGCAAGAGCAAAGAAATGAGCAAATATAAATTACAGGAACCGGTGCCTTTTTCCATCTCAATTGAAGATGATAAAGATTAGGATTCATCAGAACAGGTACCGAGGTCTTTTCTTGTATCGGAGGAGACAGATGTGACCAAGTCAACCGCAGAAGAGCTCGAACAAGTGGCCTTGTTCGAAGAATTTTTGGAAAGAATATTCCATTTAGGAACAGGGTTGAGGCCGAACTCAGCTTAAAAATTATGGATTTTCTTAAATCTAACGTTGATTGTTTTGCATGGTCGCATTCAGATATGGCAGTAATTGTATTGGAGGTGGAGGTCCACAAACTGAGTCTGGATCCTAACTTTCTTCCGGTAAGACAGAAGAAACGACCGATAGAAGAGGTCAGAAATAGGTTTGTTAAGGAAGAGGTAACCCGATTACTTAGTGTAGGTTCAATTAGAGAGATAAATTATCCCGATTGGCTAGCTAACATGGTAGTAGTGCCTAAAAAGAATAAAAGATTTAGAATATGTGTAGATGATAAAGATTTTAATAAGGCATGCCCTAAGGACCCTTTCTCATTACCAAACATTGATCAAATAATTGATGCTACGACCGGACATAAGTTAATGAGTTTTCATGATGCTTATTCAGGATATAATCAAATTAGGATGGACCCAGAAGATCAAGATAAGACTTCTTTCATCATAAAGTTTGGCACATATTGCTATAATGTGATGCCTTTTGGGCTTTAAAATGCCGGAGCCACTTACTAGAGACTTGTTAATGTTTGAAAAATAGATAGGTAAAACAATGGAAGTTTCTATTGAACATGTTAGTCAAGTCTCTTAATGCAGAAGATCATTTGAAACATCTCCAAGAGACATTCGACATTTGAGAAAATACAATGTGAATCTCAACCCAGAGAAGTGCGCCTTCGAATTGGTTCGGGTAAGTTCTTGGGGTTTCTGGTATCTCAAAGAGGAATAGAATAAGCCCTGAAAAAATCAAAGCCATCGAGGATATACCAGACTAGTTAACAAGTGTGAAGAAAGTATAGAGATTGACCAGTAGATTTGCGGCTCTAAGCAGATTCATCTCGAGGTTTTCAAAAAAGTGTCATCATTTCTTTTCATTTTTGAAAAAGAAAAATGACTTCATGTGGACTATGGAATGTCAACATGCACTGAAAGATCTAAAAAGGTACGTGTCTACTCCTTCGGGAGAAACCCTAAGGCAGGCTGTTAGAACTGTACCATTAACTAACAATGAAGCCAAGTACGAGGATTTGGTTGAAGGACTTGAACTAGCTCGAGGACTAGGTTCCTAGGTCATCGAAATAAAGTGCGATTCCCATCTGGTGGTGAACCAAGTATCCGGAATTTTTGACACCAAGGAGGAGCGCATGCAACAATACTTGAATAAGATTCAAGTATTACTTTTCCGGTTCAAAGAGTGGTCAATCGTCCACATTCCAAGGAAGGAAATGTGAAGGCAAACGCATTAGCCAATTTGGGTTCGTCCACAGAAATGAAAGGATCTGGTTCCAGTGTAGTAGTTCAATTGCTGCATTTAGTGTTGGATGTGAACGACTATTGTGAAGTTAATTCAACTAATTTAATCTGGGATTGGAGGAATGAGTTCATTGAAATCTAAGGCATGGCAAATTACCTTAAGACCCAAAAGCATCCAGGCACTACGGACCAAGGCGGCTCGTTACTGTCTTGTTGACAGATAGTTATATAGGAGGTCGTTCCACGGACCATTTGATCGGTGTTTAGGGACATCGAAGGCTGACTACGTAATGAGGGAAGTTCATAAAGGAGTCTACGAGAACCATTCCGGTGCAGAGTCATGAAGGAATCTACGGGAACTATTCGGGTGTACACTCGTTGGTTCTCAAGTTAGTCAGAGCTGGCAACTATTAGCCCCGAATAGATCAAGATGAAAAGACATTAGTACAAAAGTGCAATAAATGTCAACACCATGCATAGTTAGCACATAAATCGATGGAGCTTTTTCATTCAGTGGTGTCACCGTGGTCATTCATGA
Source organism: Nicotiana attenuata (assembly GCF_001879085.1). Taxonomy (NCBI): domain Eukaryota; kingdom Viridiplantae; phylum Streptophyta; class Magnoliopsida; order Solanales; family Solanaceae; genus Nicotiana; species Nicotiana attenuata. The sequence continues at coordinate 103,612,133 of NC_031989.1, read as the reverse complement.
AATGGGGAAAGGATATAGTTGGTCCCTTACCATAAGGACTCGGTAAGGTAAAATTTCTTTTGGTTAACTAATTATTTTACTAAATGGGTTGAAGCAGGTGCTTACCAAAATATCGGATAATAAGAAGTGATAGATTTTATGTGGGACCACATCGCCTGCCGATTTGGAATATCAATAGAACTTGCTTGTGAAAACGAGCCATAGTTCATAGGGTCCAAATCCATAAAGTTTTTGGAAGAACTGAAAATCAAATGAATTACATTCCATACCACCCGAATGTTAATGGACAGGCGGAGTCAACCAATAAGGTAATTACCTTGAGAAGAAGTTAGAAGATGCTAAAGGCAAGTGACTAGATGAGCTACTGGGTGTGTTATGGGCGTATCGAACCGCGAAAAAGTCGAGCACAGGTAAAACACCCTTTTCACTAATACACATTTCAGAGGCTTTGATGCCGGTGGAAGTGGGGGAACCGACCATAAGGTTTTCCCAAGCAACTGAAGATACAAACTATGAAGTGTTGATAGTTAAACTAGATTTGCTTGATTAGCAACGGGATATGGCATATGTGAGGATGGTGTCACAAAAGCAAAGGATGGAAAGATATTACTACCGTAGAGCAAATCTATGATATTTGAAAGTTGGGGATTTGATAAAAGGTAACTCAAAATACTCGGGAACTTAATGTCGAGAAGCTGGGACCAATATGGGAAGGACCTTACCAAGTTTCAACTGACAAAGTTTTGTATGGATTGGAAAATCAAGATGGAGTTAAATGGCCAAGCAATTAGAACATGACTCGCCTCAAAAGGTATTATTGCTAAAGATCCTTGCTGGTGTTGAAAGTACGCGCTGCACTCCTTTTCCCTTCGTCCAGTTTTTGTCCCAATTGGGTTTTTCTGCAAAGATTTTTAATGAGGCAGCAATGTAAAACATACTACGAAGGAACGATCATCATCAGTGATGCTTTATATGAGATGCAATTTGTAGATAATCATTTGCCTTCACTGGTGAATCAACAACCGTAAGCTTTATTGCCTTCACTTTAACATGAGTATCAATAGTTCTGTGTAGATTAGTTTGTGTGGAAAACAACTTGTGGATGGCTAAATAATCTTTCGCTCGATAGCATATCTCATCTCCCAAAGCTCTTATTTTAATGAGGCAACAATGTAAAGCATACTACGAAGGAAAGGTCAAGACTTCCAGTGTTCGAATTCTCATACTTAGCATCCGAACACTGGGGGTGAGGGGCGAACATGACTAGGCACTAAAAGTGTTACAAAGATTGGGGACTATTAGACCCGAGATTAATATCTTATCAGGACCGAGGACTGCACGATCAGCCCCGTAGAAATAAGTTGTAAAAGTTAGCCACATGTATTGGTAACTTTATTTATTTAAGCAAATGAATATGTATATTAATGTACTTTTAAAGATAGAGGAAATAAATCAAAGTCCTTTTATTTTTATCTTATTTCTTGTCCGAATGATAAGTTAACTATTTTATTGTTTGAAAATTAACAAAAACTTCAAATGCTTGTGCCAGAATGAACATGAGACGTCCTCTTCAAGAGCAATGTAAACATAAAGTTCCCCTCTTATGAAACCCTCATAGTCAAAGGGTAGATTCCAGAAGTATTTGTGCCTGGAGTCAAAAGCTATCAGATGTGAATAGATTTTCGAAGCTTTGTTAGTTAAATGAAAAAGAATATATTTTGCACAACACTTAAGAAAAAGAGTTTCTTTTATTAATCAAAATGCCAAACTCAATCAATAAGTTTTAGCATAGTTAAAAAGTAAAGAAAAAATATAGCACATTAGTTCTTGCTGCCAGAACCCAATGGGAGAGAAGATTCTTCATTTTCTTTATCGGGGGAAGGATGTTCAGCTTCCCATTCAAGGCCTTCATCTTCTTCAATCTCTCCTTCGGTTCCCAAGTACTCGGAGTTAGTATTCGAAAAGTCAGAAGAAATGGGCAGTGTAGGGGGTTCTCATGAGCAGTTGTCTCTAGCTCCCAGGCCTTGGCAATGCATTCGTCAATGTTTGCAATGCCTTCTTTGGCCTCTTCCGAAGTCTTCCTCTTCGTATGGTATATGGAGTAAGTCTTCTCGAAGAGGAGAGAATCTTCTTGATCTTGGAGTTTGGCTCGGTGTTTTTCAATCTTTGCTTGAAGCTTTCCATTTTCAGCTTTAACAATGCTGATTCTGGAATAAAGATCAACATTTGTTGTAGCCTGAATTTGATTCTGCTCCATGACTCTTTTGAGACTTTACTCCATCCTTGCACTTTAATCCTCGAAAGTATTGGCCTTCTCAGGTTTGGAGTGTAAGCTAGCTTCCAAGTTATTAAATTGCTTCATCAAAACAGAGTTGTTTGGCAGCTGCAATGACGGTGTCATGCAGTTCAGCCCACTTAGCTTTTGCTTCCTTAAAGTTTTCATGTAGCTGGGTAGCTTCTTGGCTGTGAGCCATTCTATCTTGCTCTGATAGTTGCAACCAAGCCTCGAGAAAATCTATTTGAGCAATTCTTGCTTCTAACACCGGGAGGCGCTCAACAAGCTTATTCTGTTCGCCTAAAAGTTGATCTCGTTCCTAAGTAAGCTCTTGCTTGTCCAGAATCTACATTTGCAGGCCCCCAGAAGCAACAAGGTTGGCCTGGAAAAGGTTAGAATTGAAGTTTTTAATGCAAAATATAAATTGAAAGAAAATAGAAGAAAGTTAGATTGCTACCTGCACCGAGCAATGCATGCTATTATTTATTAGACACTCCGTAAAAAGAGAGTCCCCTTTTCTCCAATCTTTTTCTGAGGCCAGCGAGTTCAGGTAATTGGCAAGCTTCACCGGCTTGGAAAAAGTATATGGCACTCAATCAAAATCGAAAGAACGATACTTCATTTTCTATGAGGGTCCTGAGTGGGTGCCGAGTAAGTACTTCCCAGATTTTCAAGGTTGGGTGACCATGGAGAAGGAGCACTTTCTATTTGTTAAGCCTGGGCCGGTGGAGAAGAAGCAACTGGTGTAGATGGAGAGTTAATAGTTATCGGCTCAGAAGTTAATAGTGGAGGAAGGTTAGGAATTGAACTCCTTTGACCAGAAGCAACTGTGGGAATTTGAAAACGAGATGAAGCATTTCAACTATTTCCATTTCCCCCCAGAGTTCTTGAACTTCTTCTGGTGGTGCAGTTTGAAGCTCTCCCGGCTGAGCATTCAGTTGAGCGGATATCTTTTTCTTCTTTGGAGAAGGAGCCTCTTCATCATCGGCTCCTTTTTTATCATCAAGGACCATTGTGTCCAATCTGGTTGGTATTTCCTTCATACTCTTTTCCTGAGTCCCAGCCGAGGAGGTGTGTTCCTCTTTGGTTTTTTGTTTTTGAACTGGGGACTCCGGGAGGAGGTCCCTTCACTGGAAGTGTGAGTAGATTCGCGAGCTCTCCTCCGGTTAAGGACACTCTACAGTAACAGTTCAGCTTCCACTTTTATCCAAAGCCTCAATGTCGGGGCAAACGACGGATCCCTTTGAAAGTCTTGTGTGATACAAGCAGATAGTTAAATCGTTCCCAAGATATATTGAAAGATTGAAAGAAGGGAAGAAGAATTCTTACTTACCATGGTTTTGTCTTTCCACCCATATTTGGGAGCCACTTCTTTCCACATTCAAGACTCTAGTGTAATAATATCTAGAATTTTCTATACCCATTGCGCCAGATCTTGAACCCGTGGTGGCTTCCAGTGAGTAGCTGGGAAAAGGTGAATATAAAATTCGCAGCAAAGGAAGCTGTTTTCAATACAAGCAAAAAAAAGATACTGGAAGACTTACGAAAGAGATTCCATGATTTAGAAAAAGTAGTTGTTGTGTCCAGAAGGATATCTCTGGTAGCAATGATAACGAACCGTTCCATCCATCCACAGTCATTTTCATCATCGATGTTGATGATAAGGGCATGGTGACCGCGTGTGCTAAGTTTTAGCACACCCCCATAAAAAATCCTTGGGAAGTAGAGTTTTATCATATGTGCAAGAGTCAAGGTTTCCCTAGTCTCAGAACACAATTGGGGGAGGCAGGCCACCGTACGCCAAACAGATGAGCCTACTTGTGCCAAACATATCTGGTACCGGTGGTAAAATTCTAAGATTATTTGGTCGATTCCTTGATTCTTTCCTAAAGTGAAAGGGTATGTATAAACATACATGAACCTTGGTTTGGAGAAGGTGACCCTTTCTACCTCACTAGGGGTGAGGATTCCAATGTGGTCCAATTACAGTTATCATTCAAGACATAGATGCTAGGACGACGAATGGAAAAAGAATACCTACTAACAGGCTAGTGTCTGTCACTTTAGGGATTTGCAGGTTCTTTTGTTCTTGAAGGTCAGATTTCATGCTAAGGTGAAGAGGTATGATGTTGTTTATGGTTGGAGGTTCAGACACGACATCAACCTCTTTTTTTATGTTCTTCTTTGGACCTCCACCGAAGAGAAGGCTAGAGTTTCCGAAGGCAGCAGTGTTAGAAGACATGATGATAAGAAATTTATGAAAGAAATTTTTTATTGAGAAAGGTGAAGTTTGCAGTAGGGTTCTAAGGTAAATCAGAGAAGAAGAAGAAGTTATAAAAAGTAAAGAATAAAAACGAGAAGTAGTGGAGAAGTTATAGACGACAAAAATCGTGGTCATAACTACCTCGAGAACTGGCAAAAGTATTTGTTAAATCGTGGGGTAACACGTGTTTGAGTCATTAAATGCGAAGAGACATACGTCCTTTCAAATGTCATAAACTATTCAGAAACTTGCCTGCTAAGGAAAATGGTTTTCTCTACTTCCCGGTGACACTAAAGTATTGTCACCGAACAGTAGAGGGACTATCTATATACGATTAAATTTGTGTAACAGTTGGACGAACGAAGCGATGACACATGGAGTTGACTACAGGTAGGATGTGAGTCAACAAATAGCCAATACAGGTTGCAAGCATGTGACAAGTTCTGGATGAGTTCCGAACACAGAGTAGCCAAAGGCAAAGGTTCAAAGTATTAACATGGGATAGCATTCAATGGGCGGCCGTTACAGAGAATATCTGTATTTGTAGCCAACCGTTATGCAGTCATCAATGACGGTTTTGTTCTCATTCAAGGGAAGCTTGATTTGGGGATAGTGTCTCCCTAAATAAAGCTATAAGTAGGAGAATTAACATCCATTGTAGACACAAAATATTTTGTACACAAAAGCTACATTCTGCTCTCATTTTATAACACTATACTTGTCTTAATTCTTGAATATTGTTCTCACTTTTGCCACCAGAGAGGCTAAGTTCATAGCCAGGATTGTATTGTATTTCCTTTAATTTCATTTCATAATCTTATTTTTGTTCTTAGTTATTTAATATTTTTCGGTCAAATTGATTCACTTGTCATAAAACCACGCTATAAATTCAGCTATACCATTTTATAGGTAAACAATTACAAAGTTCAAAACACCTAACTTGAAAATAGCCAAATGTTCAACAATATACACAAAGTTATGTCTCTACTCGACTTATTTCTACTATTCTAAGGTAAAGTCCACATTTTGTATAATGAATTTTTATCAGATATTGATATTCAATTTAAAGTATGCATATTTATATGCATGTCACCTAGCATGTTGCTCATATTTTGTGAAATTTGGATGTGTAATGTAATAATTTATTCTAATTCATTGTATTTTTATGCATAGGAGTCAGTCAGAGGCAATGTGGGATGAAAGTGCACGATTTGAACAAAATGAGAACAAAGCAAAAACATGGGCCAATGTAGCGCCCAAGGTACGCATCACGCTACACGTGGTGCAGATTACATGTCACGCCCCAAAAACCGAAGAGCACGACCGGCGCTCAACCGAGTAAACCCGACTGAGCAAGCCTGATAGGTTTTATTCTACCCAAACTAATTCATGAATAAATAGGAGATGGACTCCATTAATCATACTTAGTAAGTATTTCATTAACAACTTCCATTTCATTTCCATTAGCAGCTTAAATCATAATTATCAAAATATTACAAGTTTTATAAATCTTTGTCAAACATCAATATTTTCTACTTCAATTCCAACACCCGACACTACCCACAACCTGTCTACGGAGCCTCTAAACACAACTGAAGAGTAATGTAATATGGAAATGCCGATAACAAGGATCCGTCTATACCTCAAATACAAAGTACATGATGAACAGATGAAACAGGACCCCGAAATAAAGTGGGGCTCACAAGTCAGTTGAAAGGATGATGTGGCACTAGCTGCGACCAATATTGCCTGCTATAGAAATACCTACATCCATTTAAAGACGTAGCGCCCCCGGCAAAAGGGACGTTAGTGCCATCGAATAGCACTAGTTTGTATAACTAAACACCATCTAGTTAGAAAGAACTTTTATACAAAAATAAGGAAATCACAAGTATAACTCAAAAGCTTTAAACGATCACAACATTATCAATAATAAAGAATCATACAATTTTCACATCATGTTTCCATAGCCTTTAGTTTGGGGCATTTCACACTATTCATCAGTTCACAATACCACTGCTATCTTGAGCGGAGTCCGATCTCGACCCGATCAGCTAGGTTGCCTCATTTGAGACATACACTTCAATCACAATCTCATTTTTCCCTTTTTCCTGAATTCATTCACAATACCACCGCTATCTTGAGCAGAGTCCGATCTCGGCCCGATCGGCTAGGCCGCCTTACCAAGGCGTTGTTTAATCATTTCGTTTCGCATATATCATTTCATAGGCACTTGGTGCCACAACTTTATCACATCATTCTTGGCACTAGGCCGCATTTCACATCGTTCCCAATTTCAATATTTTCTTTGCCATTTAGGACAGTAGGTGCACACAAGAGCAATTTAAATTGTAAGCATAGATAAGATTTCACGTAGATGGCACAATAATGCAACTTCAATCTAAATTTGAGGTCTAAGAATTTCAATACATAATTCATATCCTTTTCCCCTTGTCAAGTTATCAAGATAGCACGTTGATCATGTTGAGATACATCTTTCACGCATATAAGGTTACAACACCAATTCATGTAAAATAACAATCAATGCAACAATTCAACTTTAATCTTACCATATTCACACAACCACCGATGAAGCTCAATTTCTAAAAGACGGGGTTTTAGCCATACATACCTCAATAAAGCTTTCCCCTAATTCTTATAAAGTTCCGGGACTCTTAGCACTTCAATCTATTGCATAAGAATTACAATCGAACCAAGAATTAGAGACAAGATTAATAATCTAGCTCGATTGAGCATATTATCAAGCACTAAGGGTGCATTGTGATCTTAGGATCCTTTTTGTGAGGGATTTCTATCATTTTATACCCCAATTGCTATTTTTTTAATTCACAACCTCCCAATACTCCATTACCTATTGTGCATGCAAGATTACTAGCCCTTATACCCATGTACCCACTTGCTAATTACCTATTTTAATAGAAATTTCGAAATTATAGATGAGGGTACAGTTCTTACCTCTTAGGATGAAGACCTAGTGATTTCAATTGACAATCTTCAAGAATTTGGGGCAAAGATTGAGAGGGGACTTGATGAAGATTACTCCCTCTCACTCTAGAATTCCCTCTCTCACTCTATATGCTGGGAAATAATAGAAAAATGGTCTAATGTGGTGTTTTTAATGGGATGGGGTCGGGTTTTAAAAATTAGAAAATAGGAGCCCGACTCAGATCTGCGATCGCATTTGCGATCGCAAAGTTGACATGCGGCCCGCAGAATGGACCGCAAAAATACTCCCCAAAACCTGAACACACTGTCTGGGTATGCGGCAGAAATGCGGTCCGCATACCCGTTCTGCGGTTGCATAATGCACCGCAGAACTGCCCCTTACAAAATCCCAAGGGGATTATGCGACGACTATGCGGCCCGCATATCGATTATGCGATCGCATAATTGGCCGCATAGTTGACCTCAAATTGACCAACACACTGTTTCACTCTGCGGCGACTATGCAGTCCGCATAGCTGTTATGCGACCACATTCTCGACCGCAGAATCGCACTTTTCTTGGAAAACATTATTCCTTGACTTTTTAATGTATAGATCAGTCCAAAGGGTTCGAACCGCGACTCGCAAGCTCACCGCGAAGAATTTTACAAATTTCAAACACGTATTCCTAACTTGGCACTACGAGCTCTCGAGTATTGAGTAAAAGTTTGAACGGGGCCTTACATCATAGTCCTGAAGTTTTTGGGCATAGCTCAGCGCCAGGGATAGCACGACGAGCTACCATGGACGCTGTGTGACGGGACACTCTCCTATTTCTCTCGGGATAAGGTTTTGACGGCCCTACACACCCCTAACTCAGATAAAATGAAGTCTAAACCTATTTTTGGAGGGGGGGGGGGGGGAGGGAATGCCACTTTGAGAGAAAAACACAAGCACAGAACACTCATGAGCAAGGATTCTTAGTTTTTCTTCATCTTTCTTAGTATTTTCAATTATAAAACACTTATGAAATTGTTTAACCATATCATGAGTGGCTACAGACCTCATTATTCTGGGGTTATGGGTGATTATTGAATATTATAGTTGACTGTTGATTTCTTTGCTTGATTTATCATATTAATTTATTTATTCAATCTTGCACTTAATTATTCTATTTTGTAGCTAACAATAGAATACTATCTATGAATTTATAGTTGAACTCAAAAGTGGGAACTATAGATTGCATATAAGATCGAATAGAGTAAGTTCTTGAATCCGGGCATCAGAGAATAGTTTTGCAATTAGGATAGACATATTCTAGTTGCCTTACTTGGTTATTCAATTTTCACAGGAAATCTACATGCATTATTGTTAATTCTAATTCTATAGACATATAGTATTAGATTGGCTTGAATAGGCGAGAGAAGCGTTAAAAGAACTTCGCGAGTATAATAAAACCTGTTAATCAATAAATTAGATAAATTAAGTGATTAAATTAACCGTAAGAACTCAATGGAGAGATATTAATCCCATAACCCCGAAATATTCCCATCTCATTGAACTTTTGCTAAGTGTTTGTTTGCTCTACTTGCGATCTTATTTTCTTATTTGCTAATTTGTTTCGTAGTAATTTAGTTAACAAAAATCACCATCATTTTCTTCACCACCACTTGAGCAATAAATTTATTAATAGTTTAGATTGGATAGTAATTGATATAAATCCTCATGGAAAAGATACTTTTTATTCACTTTACTGCTTGTCGACCGCGTACACTTGCGTGTGCGTTTGGACCCAACAAGTTTTTGGCGCCGTTGCCAGGGATTTAGAAATTAACTACTTGTCTGAAATAAGCTTTTATTTGCTTTTGTTCGAGATTTGATTTGTTTTGCTGTTTCTGACTCTACTGGTGTTAACATTGAATGCTAAGATGAAGTAACAGTTTAAACAATCTTCCGCCTTTTGATCCTAAACCAGAAAGACTCTTCCACAGGTTAAGTAGGGAGGCAGAAGCAAGAGCAAGAATTGCAGATTTGGGCATCGTAGTCTAACCACAAGTAATCGAGATGGCAGAAAATGAAGAGCGATCAGTGATAGAGGTCGCAAGGCCTAATCTTGCTAATATGACTCAGGCTATTGTGAAGCTTGATATCAGGGGTCACTTTGTGCTCAAACAGTACATGGTGCAGCTTATTCAGTCCATAGGGCAGTATGTGGGTCTATCTCATGAAGATCTGCAGCGACACATTTAAAACTTTCTAGAAATTACGGATACTTATAATTATTCGAACGTTTCCAAGGACTACGTCAGACCAACATTGTTTCCCTTTTCACTGCTGGGGGAAGCCAAAGAATGGATGTAGAAGGAGCCTGCAAACTCGATCCACACTTGGGATGATCCAGCACGAATATTCTTAATCAAGTTTTTTCCCACTAAGAAGACAAAGTCATTGAGGAGCTAGTTTCTTAGGTTTCAATAACGAGATGGTAAGACTCTTCGTCAAGCTTGGGAAAGATATAAGAAACTACTAAGAGGCTGCCCACATCATTGTCAGACTGATGAGGTGTCGGGACATACTTTTGTTGATTGTTTGGATGAGACTTCCAAATTGAATCTAGACTCAGCTTGTGGGGGAAGTTGCATGCAAAAGCCATATAGTGAAATTCAAACTATGTTGAACAACTTCACTACAAACGATCATAACTATCAAGGTGAGGGTGAACCAAGAAGGATGATAAAATAGAAAGTAGTAAGTACACTTGAGCTAGATAAGATGTCAGCCATGCGGGCATAAATTTCTAAACTTACCAACCAAGTGGCTAAGATGGAAATGAGTCATGGGCATCAGATGCAGCAGGTTCAGAGGATGGCCATATGTTGTGAAATTTGTGGAGAAGGTCATACGAGTGATCAATGTCCGGTGAATCCATAATCTATTTATTATGTGGGGCATCAGAGTAGAGGTCCAATGAACTAAAGTACACAATATGGGAATACTTATAATCACAACCGGAGGAATAATCCGAATTTCTCATGGGGTGGAAACCATGCTAGTCAAAATCAATACAGACCCCAAGAAAACTACAATCAGCCCCAAAGGCCACCACAAGAGGTAGAAAGCATCAATGATATGTTGAAAAACTTGTTAGTTGACAACCAACAACTTCAAACAGACAACCAAACTGAGGACTAATTTTTAAAATTTAGAAAGGCAGATTGGGCAGTTAGCTGCACAACAAAATACCCGACCTATTGGAGCACTCCCAAGTAATACTGAGGGAAATCTCATTGAACAGGTACACGCAATTAATCTAGAAGTGAGAAAGCATTAGAGGAGGTTACACCCAAGAAGTATGTGGCTAAATAAGTTTTTGAGGATTGATACCTCAACCAGAGGCGGAAGCTAAAAATAAAGATGAGGAACACATGCAGGAGACAGAGGTAAGGCCACCACTGCCTTTTCCTCAAAGGTTGCAAAAATCGAAAGATAATTCCAAGTACAAAAAGTTCTTAGATATCTCGATCCAGGTGCGTGTGAATCTACCTTTAGTAGAAGTGCTGCAAGAAGTTCCTAAATATACTAAGTACTTGAGAGACATTGTGGCCAACAAAAGAAGGTTGATAAAGTTTGAAACGCACTTATTGAGGAGTGCAGTGTTAGAGTATAGAGTAAGTTCCCGTCTAAGTTGAAGGATCCTAGTTGTTTTGAAATTCCCTTGACGATTGGAAAACACGAGGTTGGTAGAGCCCTATGCGATCCAGGGGAAAGTATTAATCTGATGCCACTATCAGTGTTCAAATAGCTTGACTTAGGAGAAGCTAGGCCTACTCTTATAACTCTACAACTAGCAGATCGGTCATTAGCAGTGCCTGAAGGAATTATTGAAGATGTGCTGGTGCGAGTGGAGAAGTTCATCTTTCCCGCTGATTTTGTTATTCTTGACTACATGGCCAATGAGAAAGTCCTACTTATTTTGGGGCAACCATTCTTGGCCGCTGGAGGGACACTTATTGATGTTAGAGAGGGCAAGCTAAAGATGAGAGTGCATGATGAAGAAATCACATTTAATGTGTACAAGGCGCTTATCCTTCCTAAGCATTATGAGGATTTGTGCATGATCTCTGTGGTAGAATCGAAGTTGATAGAGGAAAGTCCTTATGTGGAGCCTAGTAGCATGGAAAAGAAAATCAAGTTAGAAAAAGTGGTGTTGTGAGCTGAATGTGTAAAGGTAAAAGAGAAAAGGGTCAGAGAGGAAAGAGGAGATCATCCTAGAGTATGCAAGAAGGCAAAACTCCATGGAAAGAGGATGAAACGAAAGTGTCCAGCTTGAAGAAGTCGTTCATATCGTGCCGCGACTATAAATAAGGCACTTGTTAGGAGGCAACCAAACATGTATTTTATTTATTATTATTATTATTATTATTATTATTATTATTATTATTTTAGTATTATATTTTGTTTTGTTTTTATTTGCAGGGTAAGGAAAGTCTGAGCACCCGGAGTTGAAGCTGAGGAGCATGTTTGAGCTTTAGTGTGGGGTCGTTCCGACCCTTAATATTGAGGATCATGTTGCCAGATAAGCCCTAGAAGGTCTCAGAGAGTATTTCTCATCCTTGTTTTAATATTTTGCACTGTGATCCATGCATCATGGACTATGCATGAAAAAAGTGTGGGGTGAGGGAATTACTCTCTGAGTATAGTTGTATAAAGTCTTTTCTCAAATTTTCTTATAACGTGTGGTTAGTAGTTGTCTAGTTTAGAGTAATAGACAGTTGCTGGGGGAAAAACAAAAATATAGGGTGCGAAAATCAGAAAAAGCTCAGACTTTTCCCGTCGATGGATCTCTTGGACATCTTTCTTAAGGTCCGATTAAAAATACCAAAAAAAATTTCTTTTATTTTTATTAGATAGCATAGGTAGTAATTCCCTTGGTTTTTCTTTGGGCACCGGTTCTTTTCCAAGGGTATAGCTTGAACCGGGTATTTTGATTTCATCTTTTTAGGAGCAGGATAGGAAGAAAACTAAGGTGCTCTAGATACCTGTTGATATGTTTGGTGCTGACACATTAAGCTATGGTATGCACTCTGTCTTCCTGTTATATTTTATTTGAATTGTGATGCCTAAGTGAAATAAATAGCCTACTTTGTGACGCCTATTCGCAGTTGTTTGACTTGTATGTCACCTAGTGCATTATTGCTTAAAATTCTCAACTATATGTGCTTGCTTGACTTGAAAGTTGAACAAAACCGCCTTGATTGAGTCATGTGCAATGTGTGTGTAAGGATTTGTGATATTTTGTGCTATCATGCATTGTATGGAACTTTCCCTGTGTCTTAATCGAAGCGAATAATTAAGTTTTGCTAGTCTAGGAAATGACGTAGGGAGTTTTTTGCTTGATCATAGATGTGCTTGTCACTTATAAATAAAAATTTCTCCGTTATTAGCCCCTTTGAGCCTGTAGACCTTTTTCTTGGCACCCACATTAAAAGCCGCATCCTTAATTTTTTTCTTAACTTAATTTTGTTGAACCTTTACCTCCGAAGGCGCTTATGCGCTAAAAGAAGTAAGGTGAGATATTGGAAAGTAGATTTTGAGTGGAACCTAGGAAGGTCCCACAAAGGTACACTAAAATTATGAAAGGCCGCTAGCCGATGATCTTTAATGTAAGGAATGCGTGTAAAAAAAAGAAAAAGAAAGAAAAATAAAAAAGAAAAAAAAATAACACAGATTCTAATATTACTAATTCATACTAGTGGGAACGTAGAAGTGCTCAATTAAAAAAACGGGGCTCTGTTGAGTATGAGTTGTGGCAAATGAATTGGTTGAGAAGAATATGTGCTTGACTTGTGAGTATAGTGTATTAAAATGCTTAGGAGGGTTAGTCACTATTCTTAAATATATCCTACCCATCCCTTAGCCTACACTATAATCCGGAAAGACCACATTGATCCTAGACTCGGCTAGCTTAGATTAGTAGAAATGTACACTACGAGCAAACTTACGGTACGACCGCGGGATGCACATGAACTTCTTTGTTAGAGTTAGTGCCGTTTGTTCACTTGAGTGATGCCCTTACTATATGTTCAAAGTTATACTTGAATGTGTGGACTACTTTTATATTCACTCTCTTGTTTGTTGGTAAGGGCACATGGTCTCATGACGGATTGGTAATGTTGTTAACTTCTTTTGTTGGGTGAATGTGCGAGTTGAGGGTGCTTAGTGGTAATGCGTCAGCTCTTGCGGTAGGGTGGTTATGGGTAGGTTTTTTGAATTGGTTTAATTGAAATGTTTATACTTGTGCATGTTTGAAACGGAAGAATGTGAATTTCGTATGTTCATGCTTGATTGCCGGTATCAACCATAGTCAAAGATAGAGTGTATGATTGAATAATTGACTTGATCCTCCATACATGATGTGTAAGTTGTTGGTGTATAGTTGATAGTCCCATTGCTCGAGGGCGAGCAAGAGTTTAAGTGTGGGGTGTTGATATTCGGCTTAAAGTATGTGTATTTATATGCATGTCGCCTTACATTTTGCTTATATTTAGTGGAATTTGGATGTGTAATGTAATCATTTATTCTAATTCATGATATTTCAATGTGTAGGAGTCACCTAGAGGCAATGTGGCACGAAAGTACACGATTTGAAGCAAAAAGAGAATAAAGCAAAAACAATGGGCCAGTGTAGCGCTCAGGGTAGTGTATCGCGCTACCCTTGGCGTAGATTACAGACCTAAAGTTTTTTGGAACAGCTCAGTGCCAGGGCTAGTGCGATGTGATTACCCTGGATGCTGGGTGACATGACACTCTGCTATTTTGCTCGGGACAATGTTTTGACGGCCCTACACACCCCCAACTCGTGTAAAAAGAAGACTAAACCTATTCTAGACGGGGGATGTCACTTTGAGAAAAAAATACAAGAACGGAACAGTCGGGAGCAAGGATTCTCAGTTTTTCTTCATTTTTCTTAGTATTTTCAACTATTCAACATTTATGAAATTGTTTAACCATATCATGAATGGCTACTAACCTTATTTTTCTGGGGTTATGAGTCGTTATTGACTATTGTAGTTGATGGTTGATTTCGTTGCTTGGTTTATCATGCTAATTCATTTATCCAATCTTGCACTTAATCATTCTATTGCGTAGCTAATAATAGAGTACTATACTATCTATGAATTCATAGTTGAACTCGAAAGTGGGAACTATAGATTACATATAAGATTGAATAGAGTAAGTTCTTGAATCCGGGCATCGGAGAATATATTCGCGATTAGGATAGATATATTCTAGTTGCCTTACTTGGTTATTTAATTTTTGCAGGAAATCTACATGCATTTTGTTAATTCTAATTCTATAGAGATAGAGTATTAGATTGGCTTGAATAGACGAGAGAAGCATTGAAAGAACTTTGCGAGCATAATAAAACCTGTTAATCAATAAATTAGATAAATCAAGTGATTAAATTAACTGGAAGAACTCAATAGGAGAGACATTAATTCCGTGTAACCCCAGAATATTCCCATCTCATTGAATTTTTACTAAGTGTTTGTTTGCTCTACTTGCGATCTTATTTTCTTATTTTCTTATGAGTTTCGTACTAACTTAGTTAACGAAAATCACCATCATTTTTTTCGCCACCACTTGAGAAATAAATTTATAAATAATTTATATTGGACAATAGTTGGTCATAAATCCTCGTGGGAATGATACTTTTGTAGAAAAAATAATATCCCGCCCAAGAATAAAATCCACAATAAATAACAATAACAGAAGAGAGTAACAAAAATATCAAATCTTTTAACAGGGTAAAATACAATACCCGAGCGGAGCAATATTACTACTATAATATTACAACTTAGTAAAGTCATGAGACTACTATAACTTCGAAAGAAATAACACTCTTTATTTTAAATACCTCACAACAATATTACTCACACAATCACACTCACTATTTATCTCACAGACTACGATCTGTGGATTACTCTCTCTAATTTCTGTTACTTCTCTGTACTTTTTGGTGTGTTTACAATTGAGAGAATGCCCTCCTTTTATAAGGCAAAAGAGCTGTGGGCTCAAAGTATTCTACTGGAGCAATTTGATTCTCCTCCACATCTTTCCAAACTTGGTCACCAAGTATAAACTTCAGCCAAGTATTATTATATAGGGACGCGCCTATATTGATGGGATGAACCCCACAATCTCTCCCTTAATTTTGATTTTTCTTTGTCATTCCAAGTCTTGATCTTAATCTCTGAAAATCTTCAAACTTGACAGGCTTTGTAAAGATATTTGTAGCTTGATCATGAGCTTTCACATATTTGAGCTCGACTTCCTTCTTGGCAATGCATTCTCTGATAAAGTGATACATTATCTATATGTTTTCTTCGATCATGATACACTGAATTCTTCACGAGTACTTGTGCGGATTTGTTGTCAATAAAAATCTCCGAAGCTTCAATTTTTTGTAAATTGAGCCCCTTCAATAATCTTCTCAGCCAAATAGCATGACATGTACAGGATGTTGCTGCTACATATTCAGCTTCACAAGCCGACAGAGTAATAATTGATTGTTTCTTTGAACTACAAGAAATAACATAATCACCCGAGAAAAGTACAAAACTAGTTGTGCTTTTTCTAACATCAATATCTCCCGCATAATCACTATCACAAAATCCCATAAGGTTGAAGTCACTAGAAGAAGAGTAAAATAGCTCAAAATCAATCGTACATTTTAGACGTAGAATTCTTCTAGCGACAATTAAGTGAGTGGAGTTAGGAGCTTCCATGAAGCGACTTACTACTCCAACTACAAAGAATATATTTGGCCTGGTACAAGTCAAGTACCTCAAACTTCCCACAAGACTTCTTGAAAAATGTGGGATCTACTTTTTCTCCTTCATCAAACTTGGAAAATTTTGTCCCACTCTCCATCGGTGTGTTCACAGGGTTGCAATCGAGCATATTGAACTTCTTCAATATCTCTTTTGTATAGATTTCTTGAGAGATAAAAATTCCATCCTCCATCTGCTTCACTTCTAGGCCCAAGTAGTATGACATGAGCCTTATGTCAGTCATCTTGAACTCACGTGACATATCTTTCTTAAAATCTTAAAAAAAACTTGGGTTATTACCCGTAAAAATAAGATCATCAACATAAAGACAAACTAGCAACATATCTCCATTAGTATGAACTTTAAGGTAAAGAGCATATTCATGGAGACAACGAGTAAACCCATTGTCTTGAAAATACTTGTCGATACAACTATTCCATGCCCTTGGTGCTTGCTTCAATCCATATAAAGCTTTATTCAACCGCAACACTTTATCTTCATGGGTTTTGACCACAAATCCCAGTGGTTGTTCAACATAGACTACTTCTTCAAGATAGCCATTCAAGAAGGCTGACTTGACGTCTAGTTGATGGATCTTCCACTTTATTTGTGCCGCTAACGAGATCGACAAAGGAATTGTCTCCATACGGGCAACAAGTGCATAGACTTCTTCATAGTCAATGCCTTGCCTTTGCTTGTAGCCCTTAGCCACAAGTCGTGCTTTGTATCTCTCAGCTTCTCCATCAGCATTCTTCTTTGTCTTGTATACCCATTTCACTCCAATTGCTCGTTGAGAAGAGTTGTTAAATTCCAAGTGTTGTTCCTCTCTATTGACTCGATCTCCTCCTCCATGGCTTGTCTCCACCTTTTGTCTGTAACAACTTCATCAAAGTTCACTGGTTCACTGTCAGCAAAGAGACAATAGAAAAAATCAAAATTAGTAACTTCTTCTGTGTCCTCATAGAGATCTTGAATACTCCTTGTCCTTTGCGGCTGTTCATTTGAACTTTCTTGGGAAGAAGGAGATGCAACATTGGTTGGAGAAAGAGGTGGAGTCGTATCTTGCATAGGTTCCACGGTATCTGGTTCTTCTTCACCACCAAAGTATGGAAGAAAATCATATGAAGTTTCTTCCTGAGCTTCCTAATTCCAGGTCAATTCTTCATCAAATTCAACATCGCGACTTGCCACCACTTTGCCTCTAATTGGGTTGTATAACTTGTAGCCTTTTGAGCTCGTATTATAGCCAACAAACACATGCTTGACACTTCGGTCGTCAAGCTACGCTCTCCATTGCTGTGGCACATGAGCATAGGCTATGCTCCCAAAGATTCTCAAGTGATTAACACTTGGCTTTCTTCCACTCCATGCTTCTTGAGGGGTTTGATCTCTAACATTTCTTGTTGGAGACATGTTGTTCAAATAAACTACACAAGAAACAGCGTCGGACCAAAATTCCTTGGGCATACTTTTAGCTTTCAACATACATCTAGCCATATTAAGAATCATCCGATTCTTTCTCTCTGCAACTTCATTTTGTTAGGGTGAATACGGTACCATTAGAGGGCGACGAATTCCATGAGACTGACAAAAGTCATTAAATTCTTTTGAAGTGAATTCGCCTCCTCTATCGGACCTTCAAGCATTTATTTCATAGCCACTTTCTTTTTTCACAAGTACTTTAAAAAATTTAAAAGCAGCAAAAGCTTCAGATTTTTGGTTCAAGAAATAAACCCAAGTCTTTTTGCTAAAGTCATTAATGAAAAACAAAAAGTATTTACTTTTACCAAAGAAAGATGGATTGATTGGTCCACACACATCAGTGTGAACAAGCTGGAGCGGTTTGGTTGATCTTGACATGGCCTCCTTTGGAAAACTCCTCCTTACATATTTTCCAAGAAGACAAGCTTCACACAATTGATTGGGATGGTTGATTGATGGTATCCTACGCACCACATTCTTTTCTCCCGTTGATTTGAGCGCTTCAAAATTCAAGTGCCCAAATCGCATGTGCCAACACCATAATTCATCTTGCACATTAGCCTTCAAACACTTTGCATCAATTGTCTTAAAATTCAGAAAAAATAATCTATTCTTTTCCATATGCACTTTAGCAATTAGAATTCCACTTGAATCACTAAGCCAAGGATGCATATTTTTCATGTGGATGTCATATTCCTTTTCAAGAAGTTGGCCTAAACTCAAAATATTACTTTTTTATTTTGAGACATAATAAACATTTTGAATTAACTTGTGATCGCCATTTTTATAGGAGATCAGAATTGTACTTATCCCTTCGATTTGAATCTTTGAGGTATCTCCAAAGGACACATTACCTCTCACAGTTTTATTGATCTCCACAAACTTCTCTTTGCATCCACACATATGATTGCTTGCTCCATTGTCCAAATATCATGAGCTACAATCATCCCTGTCTTCTTCCTTGAGTACCAGCAACAATGTTGACTCATCTTCTTCTTTCTAGTCGTCAACAAGGTTAGCTTTTTCTTCAACATTGCTACGACATTCCTAAGAGTAATGGCCAAATTTATGATAATTATTACACTCAATTTTTGATTTGTCATACCTTTGTCCATTATTTTCTTGGTAGTAGCTACGTCCTCTTCCTCCTCTTTGTCCACGACCACGACCTCTGAATGTTTGGTGGATTTCTAACTTCATTGTTGAAGTTGTAACTATTACTCCTTCCTTTTCCATGACCATGGTCTCGTCCCTTTCCATTCCCTCGATAGTTCTTTTCACCTCCATAATCCTTGAAGGATGCCTGAGTTTTAAGAAGTTGCTCCAATGACACTTCTTGTCTCTTTTTGATCTTTTCTTCATGGGCCTGTAAAGAACCCTCCGATTGCTCCACCATCATAGAGTCTAAATCTTTAGACCCTTCAATAGCACACACCACAAAATCGAATTTAGGTGTTAAAGTGCGAAGGATTCTTTCTACCATACGAACATCTTCTATGTCCACCCCGTATCTTCTTAATTGATTCACAATAGCCTTCACTTTTGAATAATAATCCGAAATGCATTCGGATTCTTTCATTTTTAAAACTTCAAAATCAGCCCTTAGAGTTTGAAGTTTTACTTTTCTCACCTTGTCAACTCCTTGGAGAGAATTTTGTAAAATTTCCCAAGCTTCCTTTGAGGTGGTAACATCTGCCACCTTCGCAAACATGGCATCATTCAAACATTGGTGGATGAGCGTGAGAGCTTGTTGATCCTTCTTCCTTGTCTTTGCCAAAATATTTTTTTTTATTTTGAGGCAGAGCTTTCTCATGATCGGGTTTTGCATACCCTCTGTCTACGATTTTCCACACATCCTGGGAGCCAAGAATGGCTTTCATGCATAGACACCATTTCTCATAATTATCTTTTATGAGACGGGGTATTGAAAAGATAGCAGACCATTATTTATCATAGCTTGTTGGGAAAATAATATCCCGTCCAGAAATAATATCCACGATAAATAAACAATAACACAAGAGAGTAACAAAGACACCAAATCTGTTAACGGGATAAAATATAATACCCGAGCGGAGCAATATTATCAGTATAATATTTCAACTTAGTAGTGTCAAGAGACTACTACAACTTCAAAAGAAATAACACTATTTATTTTAACTACATCACAACAATATTACTCACACAGTCACACTCGCCATTTATCTCACAGACTACGATCTGTGGATTACTCTCTCTATTTCTGCTCTCTGCTTTTTGGTGTATTTACAATTGAGAGAATGCCCTCCTTTTATAAGTCAAAAGAGCCGTGGGCTCAAAGTATTCTACCGGAGCAATTTGATTCTCTTCCACATCTTTCCAAATTTGGTCACCAAGTATAAACTTCAGCCAAGTATTATTATATAAGCACATATCTATATTGATGGAATGGACCCCACAACTTTTTCATCAGTTTATTATTCGTTGACCGTGTATACTTGTGTGTGCTTTGCACCCAACAGATATCATACACCTTCTGTTGCTTTAGATTTTTCACTTCGTCTTTCTGTATCTCTATTTGAAACATCCATTTATTTTTTTTGTCTTTCTGTTTTTTTTCGATACTAGGCTGGATTTGGAGAAAATTTGTAAGAAGGCATACTTATTGGTTATTGAAACACAATCCAGTCGAATTTTTTATTTAAACTGTATAAGTAATTTCTGTCCTAAGCAGATATCAGCAATACACACAGCTATTTTTCTATTATTGCCGCGGTAATTTGTGGATTATTTGCACGCCTAGAGTTATTAATGTCTACTTTTATTTAGTTTTTAATATGCATGAATGATTGATGTATCTATTTAGTAGTAATGCTATCATGTAGGTCCAGTTGATCATGTTAGGTTTTTTTTTCTTTCTAAAGGGTGTGAATGAGAAATGGAAGAGGCACCTCTTGAATTGCACCTATACATTTCACTCTTTCGTTGTCTATAAATTTAGAGGCTTGGCCTCACATACAGAAAAATTTGAAATCTCTACATTGTTGCACTGTTTTACTCCGTTTATTGAGTTCGATCTAATTAAGTTCTGTAATTTCGATTGCCAGTATTACAAAATAATTTTTCCGTTAGGAAGTAATCCATAACCTTAGGCAACAATGAGGAAATTAAATTCCTTAAGGACACACAAGCAACTTGTGGGCTTGCAAATTATTTTATGTTTTGTATTATTGAACTAACATTTCTTTACTTCTCTGATTGTCTAGTTTCGAACACAGATTACTACCAGATCCTTCATATATGCTTGAACAAATGGAAGTGTGTATTTAAAAGGTGTTGATGAAAATGCAATTACAGTTGAAAAATAAAATAAAAAAATAAAATATTTTCATGCTGACGCGGATATCTCGCTTCCTTTAAAGAGATTCAAGCTCACCGCAACAAGATCTTCACTAGTCCAACAGTAGTCATCTTGCCTTGTCTTCCCCAATATATAATAGTCAGATGATATCGTATGACTTGAACAAATTTCGGCAATTTGTTGGATCTAATAAAAAATGCCATGATTCGTGGAGATCGTGGCATATATTATTTTAATATTATATTGCTCTTGGAAGCTTTTAATTAGCTGGAGATGTATTCTTTGAAAGGTGAAGCAGTGGTTGGTTTCATGCGAGAGGAATACTGTTGGCGGAATACAACAAGGTTTGACATTATATTGTGATCCGCATTTTCATATATGCTGCACCATACATCTTTTCTAAAATATGTTTCATTTTTCCTCTTTAGATTTTATTTATTAAATGAAAATAGCTTTACCGTTTATTGTCATTTGCTTACTTTTGGGGGTAATATATAGTGTATCTCCGGTTACTTCCCCTCAGGGGTCGTTTGGTTGCCGGTTAGAGTTATGCAGGTATTAGTTATATATGTATTAGTTATGCAGGGATTAGTTATGCAGGGATAAGTAATGCAGGGATTAGTTATGCAGGTATTAGTTATGCAGAGATTATTTTTTTGAATGTTTGGTTTGTTGTATTAGAAATTGATATACATTATATACATTTTAAAGTAAAATGCTTGTTTACAACTATACCCCTGACCTTCTTTTGCATTGTTTTTTCTCTCTTTCCATTTATGTAGGAAACAATTTAGTTAGGAACTTTGGGTGTTACTTTCACTTCTTCGTCATACTACTGAACTATGTGAAGTTTAGACATATTTGATTTTCACTTCTTAGTCTTGGTATTTCCATTTTCTAGTGGCTTCTCCAGTTTGCTTTTGCTAGTTTGTTCTTTAAAAATGAGAGAAGACAAGGTATATAGTTGGCAAGTGAAAGCAAGTGAAACCTGTTGACGGGTTGGCAGAGAAATAAGGAAGCCTTATGTGTAAAGTGATAGGGGTAAATTTGTCATTTCAGTATTTTATCCATGTATTACTAATACATGTATTAGTTATTCCATCTTCTACCCCGCATAAAATAATACACAGATTAACTCATAACTTATACATGTATTATTTATGCATAATTGAAAAATGTCAACCAAACATGGTATTAGTTATGCAGAATTTTATACAAAATAACTATTGCCTACCAAACATGGCATAAGTTATGTTACCCCTTATACATGAATAACCTTTCTTCTAACCAGCTACCAAACGACCTCTCAATGTATTAGGCAGAATGTTGATAGATCACATTACACGGGGTATATAATAGCATCAGCACACTAAAATATTGTCACGATCCGGATTTTTCACCCTCGGAAGTCGTGATGGTGCCTATTAGTGAAAGTTAGGCAAGCCAATTAGTCCAATTATTTAACCATTTTCATTTTTAATCCTTTAGCAATTCCAAACGATATAGCAAAACAGCGGAAATGATAATAATAAAACAGTGCGGAAGACGAAACTTGATAATTTAGATTAATGCAACTGCGGAAGTCTAAGTACAACTCTACCCAGAATTTGGTGTCACAATTATACAGACTGTCTAAGAGTACTACAAATAGGGGTCTGAAAGACAAATACAAGTTGTTTCAGAAATATATAGAGGAAACAATATAGAAAGACAGAAGGAAACGCCAGGGCCTGCGGACGCCTGCAGGACTACCTCGGGTCGCCTGAATGGACTGAAGACAGCACCCTCACTGTCACGACCCCGGTTCGCCCTCCGTGAACCATCGTGACGGTACCTAGTTTCTATGACTAGGTAAGCCTAAATTGCGGAAAAAGAAACCAAAATTTACGGAAGTAAACAACTTAAACAGATAAAGGAAAATAAACAGTGGTTAAATGTGCCGCTCAGCATACACCATATTAAATTCTCAAAACCAATAAATAAATCCTAGACCTGGAAACCCATGAATCACAAGCTAAGAAGTACTACATAGCTCATGTCTAACAAGAACTGAAATACAGAATGGACTAATACTAAACAGCAGGAATAGAAAGAGACTCCTCGGTCTGCGGACACGGCAGATATACCTCGAAGTCGCTATAACAGTCGCCTCGCCTCAGGGGTGGTAGGACTGAGTCGAAGTACCTGGATCTGCACATGAAAAATATGCACAGGAAGGGCATGAGTACACCACAGTGGTACTCCGTAAGTGCCAAGCCTAACCTCGGTTGGGTAGTGACGAGGAAGGTCAGGGCCCTACTGAGGTTAAATAAGATACAGGGTTTAACAGAATGAATTAAACAGTGTAATAAATAATACAAGATATGAAGGGAAGCAACAACTACTATAAGGGCAAGTAAAACACAGTAAGAGAATACAGCTCAGCTCCAAAATAATAACCGGGGATCTCCCAGGATACCGTCCTGTAGTTCCCAAATATAAATATCATATCCGATGGAATCTCCCGGGTGCAGTCCCGTAGTCCAACTCATAAATATGCAGGGAGATCTCCCGGAATGCAATTACGTAGTCCCAAAGTAAACATACAGGGGAGCTCCCGGGATACCGTCCCTTAGTCCCAAAGTAAACATGCAGGGGAGCTCCCTGGATACCGTCCCGTAGTCCCAAAGTAAAACACAGAGCAGCAAGACAAGACTATTCAACAAAGCTAGATTTCGTACTAAGTAAATAGATAAGTCTAGCCTAACATGCTTCACGTATTGCATTTAGGGCAAATTGAGCAAATAGGCAATTAAGTCTACTAAACATACTTTCTAAACTAACAACAGGCTAAATACGCAAGTAAATGAGGCAGGAGAGGGAATTCAATTGAAATACTTAAAGAAAAACCGGATTTTTCAACAATTAGCTCAAGTACGCGCTCGTCACCTCACGTACGAGGCATTTCAATTACCACGATAATAATTCTAAGGGGAAAGGTTCCCCACACAAGGTTAGACAAGCCACTTACCTCGAACAAGTTCAAGTCAACCCGAAACCACGCCTTTGCCACGAGTATCCAACTCCAAATGGCCCAAATCTATTCAATTCAATTTCATAATGTAAATAACACTTCAAATA